>NW_017732328.1:309504-310623 GCF_001890085.2 Hipposideros armiger | reverse complement strand
ATATGTTTAGGTTTTCTTTTAATTTACTGAAATTTATTTATATGATGTAATTTTTGGCTAACCGGTGTCCTGGAGTCAGAGTGCCTTAATCTCTCAGAGCCACAGTTACCCCATCTGCAAGATGTGGTTGATAATAACACTGACCTTAAGGCTCCCAAACTTGTCTGCACATTGAAATTAACTGGGAATCTTAAAAAATACTTGTATTTAGACAAGTCCAGGGTGTTGGCTGGGCTTTAGACATTAATAAAAGTCTCCCCATGATTCTAATGTGCATACAAGCTTGGGAACGACTACCTGAAAGAGTTGCTGCGAGGATTATATGTGATAATGCATGCATGAGTTAGTATCACATTGCCTAGCCAATACTACACATTTCAAACAATAGTTGTTTTTATTATCTGTGGACTTTTTGAGTGGAAAAACCATACTTTATTTATTTTTGTCCATGACACATAGGTGAGATACTTAATACAGGGATGGCAGAACCCAATAAATCATTTTTTATTAAATAAATTAGAATAAATCAGTATTAGATGAACTACTCTCAAAACAGGAGCTTTCAGTTCCATAGGGAAAGGTGGTAGACACACAGATAACTACAGCAGAACACAGCATGGGACACCTGAGCTCAGGCCACTATGGTTAGTGTGGAAGAGAATCAGGCAGATGTATTACCCCTGATTGAAACAAGGAGCTAATAAAAAACATGAAGGAGGAGGAAGAAGAGAAAGATAATAGGAGCTAACATTTACAAAGCATTTGATACTCTAGCAGGCATTGCACAAAACGATGAACTCCAATTTTATGAGGAAGTTAAGACCCAGAAGTTGAAAAATGTGCCTCAAATTTCCCTAGTCAGTGGCAAACCCAGGATTGACTTCTGAAGTTTTTACACTTGATCCAGAGTGCTTAACTGCTGTCTGAACTGTAAGAACAAAGGCTATCCATATATCTCTAATCACACAAACTTATATGAATTTCTGAAATCCATGAGTTAAGTGGCATAAAACTCTGTACACTACACATGATATGTTTCTGCACCCATCAGTTGCCCAATTCTGTCCAGTCATTACTATGTTAAAAATAAATTATGATGAAATTGGAACAATTGAAAAT
>NW_017732328.1:263197-308599 GCF_001890085.2 Hipposideros armiger | reverse complement strand
ATACAAATGTAAATCAGTATGTGAAAAGTATTCAGCATCAGTAATTTTAGGAAAATGCAAATTATAACCATATGCTCTACTATTTCACATGCACTAGGTTAAAATTTAAGAATGATCAAAGTAAATATTGGCAGGAAAGAAATTAACGTAGATCTCTTATACTTGCCTGAAGAGGATACAATGGTACATTCAATTTAGAAACAATTTTTCAGTTTCTCATAAAATTAAACATATTTACCATATGACCTAACTATTCTCTTCCAAGGTTTATCCATGAAAAACAAAAATATATGTCCATACAAAGACCTCTGTGTGAGTGTTCATAATGGCATTATTCATAATAATCCCAAACTGGAAACAACCAAATGAAATTAGATGACATGAAATTGGAAAGAAACAAATGACTGACAGATGCAACAACATGAATAAAAATTCAAAAGCACTATAATGAGTGTTTCTATTTCTATGACATGCTAGAAAAGGCAAAACAAGAGTTTTAGATTTGGAAGAGGGAGTGACTGCAATGGGGCCCAAGGTAACTTTCTTTTTTAATTATAGAAATGTTATGTCTTGATTATATTGACAATTACACTATACGTGTGTATATACATATATATACACACACACAAACACACACGTATATATACATTTATACATATATACACATATACGTACATATATACATATATATGCCAAAATTCAACAAATCATTCAATTTAAATGATTAATTTTATTGAATAAAAATATACCTCAATAGAACCGATTTTAAAATGAATGAATGAATGAATGAACGAATAAACATTTTCTTTCTGGTGGGGAACCAGGGTGTGTGGGAGGTTCGACTACAAAAACAAAGATTCCAAATGGTGGTGCTTTGGAACACTGGGCAATACCCATAAGTCTCCACTTATCTGAAATAGCCATAAACACCCTATAGAAAGTGTGACATTTGGATTATTTACTGCTATATAAACTGCACCTAACCCCATGACTGACACATAGAAGTTATTTGAGAAACATGTATTGAATGCATTCATTTCTGCTTAAGCCTAGCTGATTAGCTCTAACTTGCAGGCTAGTATTACTATTTTCATTTGTGCAATTAGAGTCTTTGAGTAACATACTTTTCTCTCACGCGAAGGAGTAAACAGGTGAAACTTCAAAAATAAGGAATGCTATAATTTATTGTATACAATTGTGATTGAAAACCCTACCACTGTTTTGGAAAATCCTGATTAGCATTAAGTAAAGCCCAAGTATGTTACGAGAGAAAGCTAGCTAGAGTTACGAAATAGAACGTAGGGACAGCCAATGCCTCAGGGAACCACAGCCCCTGCATACAAGGATGCTGGAAAGAAAGTGGCTTTCCACATTTTCATTGAGATAATGAGAGAATTCACGCTTCTGAGCCCAGTGAGATTCACCCTGTGGATTCCATTTACATCCCTCTTATCAAAACATAACAGTTCCTCTCAATCCTCTCTCAGGCTTGCCTATGAGCAATGTGAAAAAGGGGGATAAAAAGTTTATCCTTCTATTTCTTTCTGTATATGTTTCCAAAAACCAAACTGGAAGGGAACATGACAGCAACGGACATTTGCCAGGTGCCTCCAGTGGCGGGTTCACACCACTATCTGTGCACATACCACTTCTGTAGCATGTGATGATTTCCAAATTGCAGGTGGGAAATAGGTTAGAGAGTCCATGCAACTTACTTCAGATAGGAAGAGCCTGGATTTTAGCCAAGCTTCCTTCAGAACCCAAAACACTTGGTTATCAAAATACGTGTATGATCAAAAGAAAGTAAAGTTTTTACCTTTTTTTTAATAATAATAGCTAATGCTTGTGTAATTAATAGGTGTTAAGACTATTGTAAGTTTATAATTTACTTGTATCAACTCATTAGATTCTCGAAAGAACTGTACGATATAGAAGCTAACATTAAACTCATTTTGCAAATGAGAAAAAACAGACCTATGTTCACTCATCTCCAAGTCTCTACTGAAATGGACAGAGGTCTGGATCCAGTCTTTGCTTTTAAGTGCTGCATGGTTCTGCCTCTTGTATGGATTGGAGATAAAGAGAACATGTCTAGTTTTGAATAAAACACAGGCTTCACAAATGTCTGAAATAGGTGAAACCAATACAAAGACTCCCATTCTTTTCCTTTATTAGACAGAATATTCGAGTTTACCTCTCCTTTCACAGCCTCGTAGATAACTTTAAATGAGAAAAGTTTTATACCCCATTAAGTAGCAATAGTTTCCAGTCTCATTACATTGCTTATTAAAGTATGAAAATATTAGATTGTGATGTGGTTTCGGAAGATCTATTTTCTGAGAATAATATTTCTATATCACCAGCTTCATTTCTCTGTCCTTTTGTCCTATATTCGCTTTAAAGTAAAGACATTTAAGTTAGTAACTGGTAAAAGAAAATGAAAACAGAAGCAGGACCAGAACCTGTGGGCCTCCTGATCAGTCAGAACCACCTACGTGTACATGGTGTCAGGTTGTTACCAGCATGTGCTCAGTGATGGGAAAGATAATCATCCCAGGACCCATAGGAGGAGAACAAATCAGAGAGGGAAGCTGGTTTCCACGTAGAAGCCAGCAGGAGCTTGAAACTTCCCCTCATAAACAAAGAGGAGCACTATTTATAAAAATATTGGTACTTTTCTCTAACAATTATTAGCATCACTATTAATGCCCCTCATAAGTTGGCACCATCCTGCATTCCCAATCTCTTCTCTTACCTCTTTTCACATGTACCATACTTTTCGGCAAGTTCCTATGCTATGACAATTTGTTAAATAGTAATGAATGTTCAAATCACCCTACCTTTGGTGAATGTTTTCTCAGTGAAGACAGCATTCCTCATTTACTCATTGACCCCTTCCTTCCTTTCTCTTCCTGTCCTTTCTACCATATTTACTGAGTACCTACCAGGTGTAGACTTTGGTGCAATGCCTTCAAGGTGAAATCTAATGCCACTCTTCCACAAAGATTGTCCTAATGTAGTAATAACCTTACTGATCTTGGACTCTCCTCTCACTGATCCCTTACTCATGAGTGGTAGATGAAGTACTTATAAAACACCTGCCATGTTGTATTGAAATTAAGTATAAATTAGCCTGTCTCCCTTACTACACTGAGGGCAGGGCAATTTGTCATCCAGCTTTGTTTTTTTTTTTATGCCTGTTGAACAATGTCAGCTGCAATAAGGGGAAAAAAGATGTTAAATAATAAATGCAAATATCCTCTTTCAGAGGTCCATGTGCAAATGCAACACTAGTAATTTAAGTGAAAGGGGTGAAAGGGAACTCCGATCACCCGATGTCAAATGCTGGCTCTTACTACTACACTAAAGTTCATAGAGTTTTAAATTTAAAAAAAGGAAAACACCAAACCCTTTCACATCAGATTAATTAAATGCCTAGGGCCTTGCAATTTAAAGTGTGGCCCATAATTCATCATCGTCAGCACTCTGTTGGGGCTTGTTTGAAAGGCAGAATCTCAAGCCCCACCTGAGACCTACTGAACCAGACCATCCATTTAACAAGATACACAGGTGCTCCTTACACATGTTAAAATTAAGAAACTCCAAGCAGAACATTCTCATTGGTTAAAGCAGGGTATCATTGTTAACAGCTAGAATTGAACAGGAAATCTATAGTAGCATGAATTCAGAGCCCTGAAATGATTACCGCTGCCTACCTCACTCCACCTCACCTCCCAGTTTATTTCACCATTAGCAATACATTGAGTTCCACTCTTGGCTAATACCACAGTGTTCCTAGGACTGAAAAACAATTATACCATGAACTCAAATCTTCCTTCTGAAGGGGTCTTAGAAGAGTGCACATAGAGAATAGAAAGGGCAAATAGAGACAAAGAATAAAGAAGGAATTAAAACAAGATGTGGGAAAACACACATTCCTTTAGAGATATGAACCTGACATATCTGGGAATCAGATAGCATATAAAAAAAATCAACCATTATCAGGATTGAGAACGGGAATCTACAACAGCCAGAATTCTGTGAGAAGGGATAAAAAGTCTTCAACAGCTAGAATTCTGTGAGAAGGGATAAAACCTATCTTGGAATGTTGTGAACCTTAATCGCTGAACATCTATCATCAGAGGCAACGCTGTGAGGGAGATTAGCCAATATCATACAAGAGACTAAAATCAAAGGAGTTATAGGACCCCTCTAACAGGAAGGTTCTATGTTGTTGAAAATTGATGTGATAACTTAATTGGACTTGTTTCTCAACGTTAGTTAAGTCCAAATGACAACAGCAGAGACTGAGATACGTGCAGTCTCCCTTTCAGAGATGTGTCAGGGACAGTCATTGAAGAGGTAGGGCTGTCATAGTGAAAGACTCCCAGAATGTATCGGGTTGTCAGAAAAGCCATAACATACTTTTTCTATGGTTTTCGTTGCAAAAATGTGTCATGACTTTTCCAACAACCCAATACTACTTAGGGATTCTGCTCTGGCCCTCACAGGCTGAACATTCCTTTCTGTAAACTATGAAGTTTATGGAGAACTCTCCTTTTTAAAATTCCTCTAAATGTCCATTGCATCAGCTTTCTATGCAATTACCTTCAGCAGTAATTGGCTTTTCCTCTTTTATTATGCATAGATTTATAAACACCGTATTAACTGAGTAGCAGCAATGGAATGACGTGAAATAAATCAAGCAAATCCATGAATGTTCTTCTGAAATGTCTCCTGTCATGATGAAAGATAATATTTAAATGCATTGCCAAAAAAGAAGTATTCAAAGGAAAAACAATTGCTTGCTCTTGTTTTCTGAAATATTAATTGGCATAATCATTAAGGTAAGGAATATGGAAAAGAAGGTATTTTAAAAAATTGTATAATGGGATGGCCAAGTGGCGCGATGGTTAAGAACTGGCTTGGGACGCCAGAGGACCCTGGTTCAGATCCCACATGTGAGGGCCAATGACACTGCCCTCCGCAGCTAAGATGCTGAACAACAGCTCAACCTGGAGCTGGGCTGCCGTGGGTCACTGGGGATGGCGTAGGCTGCAGCCCCTGTGGCAGTGGGTTGCCATGGTCTACCATGTGTAGCCAGCAGCCAGCATGAGTGGCCAGCAGCCGCAGTGAGCGGCCATCCAGAAGCCAGCGACTGATCTGCCTCACCCGGGAAGAGCGCAATGATGGTGCCAACTTGGGCCAGTGAAGCAACGTCCTCCACAACTAGATTGAAGAACAGACAGCAACTTGTCTGTTCCCCTTCCCCCAATTCCCCAGCACTGTTCCCATCCCCCCAATTCCCCAATAAAAATCTTTAAAAAATTGTATAATGAGTTAAATTATTGTATGTTTTTTTCACTGTTCTTTATTTTCATTATGCATTATATATCTATAAAATAGACACTACTGCAATTGTTTTACATTTTAATTAGAGATTAAAGCTACTTGAATATGTTGTATGTTCCTGAGCAGTACTTCTGGGGTGCTCAATTTGACTCTACAACAGGCCACCATTTCTAATTGATAATTTTAGAATCTGAGTTCTGGTCAGAAACACGTGTTGAACTTGTAGTGTGCTCAGAAGAAACTGAAGATGTCTCACATTGAAATAAAAATTATATACATATTTTAATGTACTGAAACTAGAAGCATATTAGGACCTAAAGAAACCAGTGAATGGAGTTGGCAGCTGTTGTGCTTGGAACTGAATTGGTTGTATCCCAGGCAAGTCCCACAAGGAGAGTGAAGGAGAGAGATTTCCCCCGAAGGTCTCACGATGGCGCCACTGCTCTATATATACTCCAAGCAAGGGAATGTGCAAAGTCAGCTGAACCTAGTAAAGGCTGGG
This sequence comes from Hipposideros armiger, assembly GCF_001890085.2. Lineage (NCBI taxonomy): Eukaryota > Metazoa > Chordata > Mammalia > Chiroptera > Hipposideridae > Hipposideros > Hipposideros armiger. Next base: position 302,745 of record NW_017732328.1, on the reverse strand, counting down.
GCCCCTCTCAGTGAGAGGACAGCTTGCTAAACCAACGCACACTAAGCCATGCTACATAATAAACAGGACAAGAATAGGTAAGGAAGTTCAGGAATTTAAGGTCCCCCTCACCCTATGAGGCCCAAGGAGAAATATTCTGGGGCCTGTCTAAAGTTAATTGTCTTCATTTTTATTTTCTGCACAAAGATTCCCACTTGTGAATCTTATTCTTTAACATTCCTTAGTATATAGACCACTTCTTCACAATGACTTTGCAAATATATAATGATTATTATTTACTGCAACAGTAAGACAGTGGTGAGCAAACCTTGCAAGAGTAGCTCTCTAGAGATCAAAGACTTCCTACAGGCAAAGTATTTAGGGCTCATTCAGGATGGAAACAGGTTTATCTTGAGTACCCACTGTCACTAACTTTTAGGAGTTGTTTCAAATCTTGGCATGAGTGTGATTTTGAGGCTAGATCCAAGCTTAGTGGGAAAAGGCCATGACCCATTATCAGGTATGGAATAGACTCGGGGTGTGGGTTGGGGACACACACAGATATCTACTTTTTAAAATGTATTTACAATATCTGGCTTGAACCATTTAAAATGTTTGTTTTCGTATGTGATATATCACAACATTTTTTTTCCCCAAATATGGAAGTAGTGGTAAAATGTGGTTAATACGGTACATTTAAAAAACATTATTTTAAATTATAAACATTTTCTAACAATTAATTCTAACAAAACAATTAACCTGAAAGCTATAGAGTACACCTTAGTTTTCTCATAAGTAAATAGAATAAGAAATACAAAGACAGAAACTTGGGAAAAGCATGGTGTGCCCAATAACAGCCTGAGAAAGCTTGCTTACCATTCCCTAAAAGTACCTAGAATGGCAGAAGGTGAGGGTCAAAACGAAAGCAGTGGTTCTTAAGTTGTTAAACTTTGGATGCTTAGAGGCCATTTGATAATCTGATAAATTATACAAGCTCCTATCCAAGAATCCTATAAAATAATGAAAACATTCTGAGGAGTCAATATCTTCCCAAAATGCATCCATTGACTTCAAAAACCATGCTAAAGCATGCAGGAATCAGGAATGTTGGTCAAATGGAAAAAATAAAATAAAATAAAAATAAAACACTCAGCTCAGTGCCTGATAGATAACACATAATCAACAATTTTGAACAAATTAATAAACATGAGTCAGGAGACTTAGATCGAAGTTGTACAATAATAGGTAAGTCACTTTTGAACTCTGAATGTGATTTCTTTAAAAAAAGTTCTGTATTTTTAGTGATTGTCAGTATTTGGGATATTCCCAATGTTTTTGGAAAAAAATTAACATGTATTAAATTTAAAATCACCATGATTTCTGACAAGAAACATATGTGTCCTTTTAAACTCTGCATATCTATTCCATTACCTGGTAAATAATGAAAAAAATAAGTGAAGCTAGTTGGCTTTTGTATTTTAAGCATGGAAGCATCAAAGATGGTTACCAACATATATTATGCTTTTTTTTTTAAGCCACCAAGTATTTCCAGCTATGCATGTTTTCCCTTTAGACCCTTGAGTATATTAGGAAATATTTCTTAAAAGTATAATCTATAAATCATTGTAAGATACAAAGTAGGAATTTAACTGGGGAAAATGTTATATAGTAAAGTCAAAAGACAAAATAGAATTAAACTCTGCCACTTACTAGTGCTATGATTTCAGGGAAGTCTTTTAACTTCTCTAGGTCTTGTTTTTCTGATCCATGAAGAAGTGACATCATTACCTGCCCTGACTGATTCATCAAATTATTGTGAAGGCACAAATGAATGTTTTGAAAGCCTTAAAGTTTGTTGAATCATGGAAGGAAGTAAAATCAGTTACTCCTCTAACCATTCTGCAAGGTGCCTTCACTTTTAGAGCCAAAGCTCATTTAACTGGATATAAATTGACACACAGCAAATGAATGGCACTGAAAATGCTTTGTTCATTAAAAAAAAATGGTTTAACATGTGAATGAGATAAATGTAAGTTGATGAGAGACAGATGTACAGAAATTATCTTAAATTACACAAGGGTTTAAAAATTAAGAGGCAACTGCTACATAAAATTCCCTTATAGAAGACTCAAATCATCAGAAAATAATTTGATACTTGGTATCCATACGTGGAAATTCATGAGGCAATATTCTTGTTTTTAGGAGTAGACAACGGTGGAGACACTGAGTTGAACACACCTGTTTTCTAGAGAAAATACCAATGAGAACCTATGCCATTTTGATGTCTGAGTTTCAGAAGAAATGGTGCATCTGGCCTATCACCAAACATGCCAGAAATATTGTCAGAATTTTGATACAATGGTATAAACACATGTTATAGAAATAGTTACCAAAGGAATAACTATAAATTCCTGTCAAATAGACTCAATCCATTATACTCTCACAAGTACGTTCAATTTAAAATCAATAAGTAAATAGAACAATGATGGTTTCCATCTGTTAATAAATTTGCTTTGCAAATAAATATTTTGGTGACCTTGAGTAAGTGTCAAACTTCTCAAGGCCTCAGTTCCCTCATTGTAAAGTGAATCCTACAACTTCTGTCTCATGGGATTATAATAAGGATCAAATGAAATAATGTACTGGGTCAGTATAAAATGTTAATACATACATTTATATATATATATATATATGGCACATAAGGCATTATTTTATCACTAGACTACTAAAAAGCTCATAAGCAGTAATTTAATTAATTCATCATTTTATTTCAAACAGTGAATGACACATGGTATTATTAAATTGATTTTATTCAATAAATAACAGATAATAAAAAAAAGCATCCTTCACTGGAGACCTAATATGTCATAGTTGTTTCCATAAAACAAATAGAAGCATCTGAATTGAGTGTCTCAGAACACTGGAATGTGGGGAAAAGGATGGATATTGGGAACAAAATAAAAAGTCTATCCAACTGAAACCTAAGGTCGGGACATAGACAAAGAGTTCTTAAGTACCAGAGGACAAAGCAAGATGGGATATTCAATATGTGCTACAACTGATCCCTATTTTTGACAAGGACACTAAAAATGTACAATGGGGAAAGGATAATCTCTTTAATAAATGGTGCTGGCAAAACTGGACAGACAGATGCAAAAGAATGAAGCTTATGGGCCGGCTGAGTGGCGTGTTGGTTAAGAGCTGGCTTGGGATACCAGAGGGCCCTGGTTCGGATCCCACATATGAGGGCCAGTGACACTGCTCTCTACAGCTAAGATGCTGAACAACAGCTTGACCTGGAGCTGGGCTGCCGTGAGTCACCGGCGACGGCAGGTAGGTTGCCATGGGCCACCATGTATAGCCAGCAGCCAGCGTGAGCAGCCAGCAGCCGCAGTGAGCGGCCGTCCAGAAGCTGGTGACTGATCTGCCTCGCCTGGGAAGAGCGCAATGATGGTGCCAGCTTGGGCCAGTGAAGCAACTTCCTCCACAACTAGATTGAAGAACAAAATGACAGCAACATGTCTGTTCCCCTTCCCCCAATTTCCCAATAAAAATCTTTAAAAAAAAATTCCTTATATTAAAAAAAAAAGGAATGAAGCTTACACCACTTACAAAAATTAACAAAGAGTGGATTAAAGACTTAAAAGTAAGACCTGAAACCATAAAAGCCCTAGAATAAAACATACGGAAAAAATATTATTGACACTGTTCTTGGCTATGATTTCCTGGGTAAGAAACAAAAACAAAGGTAATGAAAAGTACAATAAACCAGCAGAAATGTTTCAAACTAAAGAACTACTGTACCTGAAAGGAAACAATAAATAAATTTAAAAAGCAACCTCCAAAATGGAAGAAAACATTTGCAAACCATATAACTGATAAGGCGTTAATATCCAAAATATATAAAGAACTCATACAATGAAATAGCAGGAAAGCAAATAAAATAATCCATTTCAAAAATTGGCAAAGGACCTGAACAGAATTTTTTTTTCCCCAAACAAGACATACAAATGGTCAACAGGTATACAAAAAGGTGCTCAACCTTATTAATCATTATGGAAATGAAAATTAAACCCCAATGAGATATAATGTCTGACCTGTTAGAATGGCTTTTATCAAAAAGACAAAAGATAACATATGTTGATGAGGATTCAGAGAAAAGGGAATCCTTATATACTACTGGTGTGAATGTAAATTGGTGCAACTCTTATGGAAAACAGTATGTTAGTTTCTCAAAGAATTAAAAGTAGAACTACCATGTGATCCAGCAATGCCAATCCTGTGTATATATCTGAGGGAATTAAAATCAGTATCTCAATGAGATACCTGCAGAGTCATGTACATTGTAGCATTATTCACAATAGCCAATATACTAGAAATTAGAAATCAACCTAAATGCCCTTCAATGGATAAATGAATAAAGAAAATGTGGTATGTATATATATACACAATGAAATATCATTCAGACATAATACAAAGAAATTCTGCTATTTGTGACAACATGGTTGGACCTGGAGGTCATGAGGCTGAGTGAAATAAACCAGACAAAGACAAATACTGTATATATCATTTATATATAGAATACATGGAATCTTAAAATACACATACAAACAACCAACCCCCCCAAAAAAAATCATAAGAACAGAATAGAATGGTGGTCGCCAGAGTGCGGAAGGAGGGAAGGATGGGGTGATGGGTGTCAAAGCATACAAATTGGCACTTCTAAGAAGAATATCTTCTGAGGATCAAATGTATAGCATGATGACTATAGCTAATAGTCATTTTTTTTGTACAATTCAAAGTTGCTGAGAGTAGAACTAAATCATTCTCACCATAGACACAAAACAATAAGAGCTAACTTTGTGAGGTGATGGATATGTTAACTATCTTGACCTTAGTAATCATTCCACAATGTATATGTACATCAAATCATCATGTTATATACTTTAAATATATGCTATTATATTTGTCAATTATTCATCAATAAAGTTATAAAATATCCAAATCCAAAAAAAAAAGGTAATGTGCACTAGGTATCTTTTTTTTTTAATTAATTAATTTTTTTTAAGCTGAGCCATCCTGCCACCTGTTGGCAGCTCAGCGGCTGCTCAGCTCGGGCTGGGAATCGAACCGCTGTTGCTCAGAGCTCAAGCTCTTGAGCGAGCTCTTAACCAACTGAGCCACTCGGCCGGCCCTTGTACTAGGTATCTTTAAGATTTAACATTTTCAAGCAATTTTAGTGAATTGTTTTAGTTAGATACATGTTCAATAAAAACTATACTTTAAGCTAAAAATAAGAAAGCATTTTTATACTAGTGTAAACTAAAATGATAATACACACATATACATATGAATGTACAATATTTATATGGAAAAAGTTGTCATTTTGGGCATGCACATATCATGGAAAGTTATCACTTAAATTTTGAAGAAAACATAATTGAAGGATATCTTTATGTTTTAAAATTATGTGAAAAATCACTATATCATATATAATATATAATATAGTAACATGTATATGTTAATTACAAGCCAGATTATAACTAGTACAAAAGGAACTAGGTAGAAATATTTCAAAATAGTGTGCGTTTTTTCTTGGTGATGGGATTTTAAATGTTTTCTTTTGGCTTTATACTTTTTTTTTTTTAAAGATTTTTATTGGGGAATTGGGGGAAGGGGAACAGACAAACTGCTGTCCTTTTGTTCTTCAGTCTAGCTGTGGAGGATGTTGCTTCACTGGCCCAAGTTGGCACCATCATTGCGCTCTTCCCAGGTGAGGCAGATCAGTCGCCGGCTTCTGGACGGCCGCTCACTGCAGCTGCTGGCTGCTCACGCTGGCTCCTGGCTACACACGATAGCTTATGGCAACCCACTGCAGCAGGGGCTGCAGCCTACACCCTCGCCGGCCCAGCTCCAGGTTGAGCTGTTGTTCAGCATCTTAGCTGTGGAGGGCAGTGTCACTTGCCCTCATATGTGGGATCCGAACCGGGGCCCTCTGGAGTCCCAAGCCAGTTCTTAACCAACGCGCCACTCGGCCGGCCCAGCTTTATACTTTTTGACACATTTTTAAATTTGCCTCCAATGAGCAAATTAATACTTTTGGAATAAAAAATGAAGTGTATATATAAAAGTAAAACGAGAGCAGCAAAATGGAGTAAGTGTTCCAGAGAATATCAGCTCCAAGTGCAATCAAGGAGAATAAAAACAAACTTAAATCCCGGGCAATTAATAGCAGGGGTTCACTTCCTTTTTAGTACAGAGTATTTACTGCTCCTGGCAGCCTTCCCGAATCAAACATTAATAAGGACCCTGAATTTATCAACATGTCTTGCAATTATCAGCACATGCCCTTGTTTTTAAATGCTTCAGCAGCAAGCATTGCTCCTGCAAAGCCTACCTTTACTAAAACCCATCAAATCTATTCGAAATTGAACAGATTATCAGGTAAACTACTGGAAGAGGAATCTTTTACTGCTATCTCAGGGTTCAGCAAAACGTTACCAAAAATATTTTGTTGGCTCATTTACAAAGGTACATGGATGAATTTCTGCAGTCACATACGCTTTAGGGTTACATGCATCAGTTTTTACTATCTACTGTCCTGATATGTCTATGTATGTATGTATGTATGTATGTATGTATGTTCATATGTATATATATATATACACATTATGTATTCATTCATTCATTCATTTACCCATTCATTCATTTAACATATGTTTACCCAAGACCTAAACGTAAACTGTTGCTATAGAAGTAAGCAACTCAGAGAAGTTTGCTGCCATCAAGATGAGTGGATGAGTACATTATAGCGGAAACTGTTGGTTGTCTCCCTATCAACAATCCACTTTCTTGTCAATTTATATCAAAAAGCAGTATTTCACAATAGAAGCTGAAAACATTAAGATCGCCATTTGCATGGATACATGACTAAGTTTGGGAAGACTTCTCAAAAAAATTTCTCCTTTATAAAAATTATGACACTGAGGACAAGAGCCCCCCCTTCTTCTCTGACTTTGTACACAGTTGGATGAAGAGATCATGTAGACCTTTAGTCACTATCATGATACGATAAGCAATCAAAGCGTAGAACAAGTGAGTACATTGAGAATTGTGACATGGAAAGTGAGAAAAACAAACAAATATTGGGTTGTCAGAAAAGTCATGACGTATTTTGTCTATGTTTTTCAAAGGTCATTTATTTATATAAAGAACAAAGATCATTTAATGATATATTTCCCATTTTGTTCAATAACCTTTTGCCATCTTTCAGTGAGCTTCATAATTCCTCATTCATAGAAGGACCTGTCTTTATTTGCAAAAAACTGAACAAGGTGCTGACTTACAGCTTCCTCTGAGTTGAACGTTATACCACGCAAGGAGTTTTGAAGAAAGCGAAACAAGTAGAAGTCTGACGGCGCATGATAAGGTGAGTATGGTGGGTGTGGCACCACATCCCATCCAAGCTCCAATCATTTTTGAAGGGTGATCAAACCCATGTGGTCTTGCGTTGTCGCAATGGAACACATCTCCTTTACAATTAACAAGTTCTGGACGTTTCTGGATGATGGATTCATTCAAACTGTCCAATTGCCAACAGTACACATTCGAACTGATTGTTTGGTTCCTTGGTAGGAGCTCAAAAAACACGATACCTTTAAAATCCCACCACACTGAGAGCATAAGCTCTTTCTGATGAATGTCTGCTTTCAATGTCATTTGAGGTGAATCATTATGTTGGGACCAAGACTGCACACCACATTGTTGTAAACAATCCACTTCTCATCACCACTTATCAGTTGCTTCAAAAAAGGATCGTTTTCCTCACGTTTAATGAGTATATTGAAAATACTTATACGCTCTGTCAAATGAACTTCTTTGAGTTCACGCGGAACCCAAACATTGAGCTTTCTTACATATCACAGCTTCTTCAGGTAGTTGTGAACACTTGAATGATGAATGTTCAATATTTCTGCAATCTCTTGTGTCGTGTAACATGGGTTTGACTCGATCAATGCCTTTATTTTGTCATCATCAACTTTGGTGGGCCTCCCTGACCAAGGAGCGTCACTGAGATCAAAATCACCAGCACCAAATTTCATGAACCATCGTTGGCACTGACGTTCTTCTAGAGCATTGTGACCATAAACTTTACGCAACTTTTCACAAGCTTGACACAAGTTCTTCCCTTTATGGAAGTAAAACAGTAAAATATGGCAAAAATGTAGTTTAGTCTTCCATCTTCTACATGTAAAATCTCCAAAATTCAACCAAATTGCTCAATTTATTTTTAGAATGAAGTTACAACTGTCAGCTGTCAAATGACATAGCAATAACATAGATGCGAATGACTCTAGTACTTCCGAAAATGAACTAGCACCATCTCTTGCAAACATGTATCATGACTTTTCCAACGACCCAATAAATGAAAATCTCTGGGGACTCGTTGACATTGTTTAGCTCCTGAAGAAGCTATAAAATTGTCAACCTTTCAGACATCTTATTTTAGTTATTAAAAATCCTTCTGTTAAGCAGCCTTTTTGGGGAATAGAAACTGAAGACATCCTAATTTATGCAACTTCATGGTCTATTCATACACAATTCACCTGATTTCATATATAAGTGCTCCTCTTAAAGTGGCATGGAATAATGTCACTTATAAGACTTACAAATGATGTCTCGTTTCCAAGTCATAAAGATTTTCAACAAACCTCATTTTGTTAATTTCTGAAAACTGATGAATTACTAATCTATATTCAACAACTATCATATTACAGAGTAAATAAACCACTGAAGATTATTGAGTTTCCTCATTTTCTTCTTACTTTTCTCTCTAGAGCTCTTCAATTTGAGAAATGAAATTCAAACGATTTAAAAAGCCTCATATGATCTTCTATCTTTACATAAATCTGTCATACTAATACCTAAAATACCTAAAATACCTAAAGCTATAGGGAAATTGACTTGCTTTATTATATTTCTGATATTATTATTATTTATTTATTTTTATTGAGGAACAGTGTGTTTTTCCAGGACCCATCAGCTCCAAGTCAAGTAGTTGTTTCAATCTAGTTGTGGAGGGCACATCTCAGTGGCCCATGTGGGGATCAAACCAGCAACCTTTTGATGTTATGAGCACTGTGCTGTAACCAACTGAACTAACCAGTTGCCCCTATTTCTGATATTATTAAGTTAAACAAATTCACAGAGAATGAGACATTCCTTTGCAAAGAAAAGCATACACACTTTTTTTTTCCAATTTCAATTATTTATTATTATTGACTGCAAACAGTTAAGGTCAACCTGAATGTAAGAGTTAAGATACCCTGAGCTCAAGAGTCTCGGTATGAAAGATTAGACAGACAAATGCCTTTTGTTTCATACTTTTATCTTATTTATTTATTACAAAGAATGAGAAGAGTGCTGAGAAGCAGGGATCAGTAAGCATTAATAAGAATTAATTAACTGTTTCCCTGGTGCTCTGGGGAATGTCTTTTTATAAATGAGGTCAAAGAAATGGCAGGAAGCATATTTGTGAAAGAGCAAATGGTAAGATGTAGTGACTCATCATTAAGGAATGAGTATTTAATAAATATTGGTTGTCATAATAGGAACACCTTTCCATGACTCTTAACTAGAAGTGAAAGTGCCAAAGAAGAGGGATAAATCATTTCTTATTGTCTCCACTGGAAAACTGAAGGATTTTCCAACTGCCAAATAAAACAGGGAATTATCTCCCTTCACACCTGACATTTGTACATGGGGTGGAACATTGTGGTGAAATATTTTTAAAAAGCAATATTACATACAAAGTAATTTACACTTATTATTTATTAAAACAAATTATTATTCCTACTACTAAGAGCTTAATATCCCATGACGCTACTGCATTTGCCAATGCAGATGTACCACAAGCACCATGAAAGGCAACTGCCTCTTATTTCCCACGCTCAAGAGAGAAAATACCTGTATTAATTTCCTCTTGCTGCTATAACAAGCTACCATGGCTTTAAACAACACAGATTTATTCTGTTACAGTTTGGGAAGTCAGCAGTCCAAAATGAATTTTATGAGATTAAAATCAAAGTGTTGGCAGGGCTGGATCTTTCTGGAGGCTCTAGGGGGGAAATCCTTTACATTGTGCTTTGTCCCCCAGCTTCTGGGTTCACATGACTTTCCTCTTATTTAGCCCTCTTGTTTCGCTCTTATAAGGATGTGTGCTGTTATATTTGGAACGTACCTGGCTAATTTGGGATAATCTTCCCATCTCAAGATTCTTAATTGAATCTGCAAAGTCTCCTTTGCCATAAAAATTTAACATTACCAGGGTCCAGAGATTGCTAAGTGAATATGTGGGGGAGGGGGGTCATTATTCAGTCTATCACATCCATAGTTTGTGGTAGATGTCTAACTATGCATAGGTCTTGGCTGGATAGTCTTATAAAGAAAAGTGTCAATAACCAAAATCAATCAACAACGACTATGTATGAAGACTGAATAATAATGAGATTTACGTGGGATCACTGGAAGTAAAGAACGTACGTAGGTCACCAGTAGACTTCATCTCTGGAAACTTGCGCCATGTGTGTTCTCCTTAATATAAATATTCCAGAAGACAATATTCCTCAACGTTGAAATAAAGTAATTGAAGGTTACAGAGGGACTTCTAATACTTGGTAATGATGCCTGCCTTTGATTAAGAATGTACCCAGGAAACCACATCTGCATTTAATTCCATGAATTAAGTAGGCAAGAAAATGAAAGCATCTTAAATGCAGTCAAATCCATCTCTAATTCTCATTAAAGTCAGGAAATTGAGGCTGTCATATTTCAGGTAGTTTACTTTTTGAGCTAGCAAGTTGGACGGGGAAGGGAGAAAGGAGCTTACCTTAAATAATAAATCCTTCTTCCCATAACGAAGCTCCTTCAGCTGGGCCTGGATTTTTTTGGACTGCAAGAGCAGAAACATGGATGAGTGCCTTAATTTCATCTATATTTTCAAACTTGAAGATTAAAATTATTTCAGACTGCACACAAATGAATTTTGCCAAAGATTCCAACTAGTCTGGAAGAGAAACAGAAAGTCTTAATCTCCATTTTGGGAGGTGGACGTCCAGCTACTCTAGGCAGGAAGAGAAAACCAAAGCCTGTTCTAAGGAAGCATATTGTTCAAAAGGTAACATTTTTTTAAAAAGAGGTTTATTGTTCCTCCCCCAACCCCCAAAGTATTTTAGTCACCCAGGCATGGCCAATAATCCAATTTTAGATGCTAAATATTGTTCTGCAAGTGTATGCCTCAGTTTTCACTGCTCATTTCGACTATTCATTAAAGTGAGATTAAATATAGATAAGTTTAAATTGACAACAAAATTTAAATTTGACGTATGTCCAAGGAGAAGGCAGGTGACAAGCAAATGTGATGGGAGGCGAGAAACTAACTCACTGAGAGTGCTAAAACGCTGAGGTGAAGGCTATTTGTCATTTAGAAGGATGGATTTTTTTAAGAAGACTGTTACAAATGTAATAGTGCTTATCACAAAGAAATCTCTCTCAGCAGACAAGTTTGGCTACTGCATTGAAATATGTTCATGTATTCCCATTTTTTCAGAGCAGGCGCAATTTCAAACATTCTAATTTGAGAACTTTAGTCACCTGTCTTTCTGCATTTAAGATTATCAGCTCTGACTCCTCAGTAGAAGTAGGACACAAATATATTATCACATGAAAATAATGATAATTGAAACAATAGTTGAGTGGGGATGTAAAACAATAGAGTCACTTTGGGGAACAGTTTGGCAGTTTCATGTAAAGCTAAACATACACATACTGCATTATACAGCAAATCTTTCTAGGTATTCACCCAAGAGAAATTATAACATATACATAAATGTTTATAGTATCTATATTCATAGTAGCCAAATACCAGAAACAACTCACATGTTTATTAACTGGTGAGTGTAAACAAATTACAGTAAATCCATGAGATGGAATACTACTGTTGAACAATTTTTAAAAACTAACCAAATACTGAGACATGTAACAATATAGATGAATTTCAAACACATTATACTATGGGAAAGAATCCAGTCACTAGAAGCTAATTTTGTATAGTACCATTTATATGATATTCTAGAGAAAAAAAGAATAGAGACAGAAATCAGATTAGTAGTTGACATTGGCTGAGGGTTGGTCGTGGAGATTATAAAATAGCAAGAGGGAACTTTGGGGGTAATGTAATAGTTCTGTATCTTATCTATATGTTCTATATCTATATATATTGATCAAACCCATCAAACTGTATACTTGAATGGGATTACCTGTATGTAAATTATATGTCAATAAAATTCAATTTTGATGGTAGCTGGTCATAGTACATAAACACAATATACTCATGGTACTAAATATTATCTCCTGTTAAACTCTGTTCATGTAAAGTCCTGTCTAATAAATGAAGTCCACTTTTATTTTTGAAATTTTGTAATTTTCCAAGCATATATTGAATGTATATGTCTCCACTGAGCCAACTGCAAGTGTACTGTGATGCAGTTTCCTATTATATTCAGAATATTTCTAACCCCACAAGGTGGTAGAGTTTGTAAAGTGGGAGACTGTGTTATGATGGTGCTATAATTCTTAAATCATTATCCCGTGTTGGAAGCACCATCAATTAGAGTATAAAACTGAAAGTATAAATGACATACCACTGTAAGGTTCTAATATTAGAAACACAGTTTCTCACAGACATCCTGATCATGACCTAGCTGCAATTTGTGATCTATTGAATCAGGAAGCTGATAAGAGAAAAGAAAAAGAAAGCAAAATGAAAAGAAATGAGAAAAGGAGGAAAGAAGGAAGGAGATAAGTAGAGAGGGGAAGGGAGTAATGAGAGGGAGGGAAGAGGAAGAAGGGAGAGAGAGAGAGAAGGAGAGAAAGAGATAAAGAGAGAGAGAGAGAGAGTTTGACATATTAACAATTCAGGCTTATGCAATTAAACTCTATACCCAGAAGCAGCAAGAATTTGTTGTTTCTCACAAACTATATAGTTCCTATTTTCCCAGTGCCATAAAAAAGCACCCTGTTTTTCTTCATATAGTTAGTGAAAGTGAAATGCATGACATAACGCATAAGAAATCAGACTCATCGTTGTGTGAATATGGTTGGTACTGGCTCTTAGGAAGGAAAACACACTTGAGCCCTCAGCCCCTTGAGTTTGTATTCCTACTGCAGGACTGCACATTTACTACGATACTGCTGTTCCTCGCACAAAGATTTCCAAGTGACCCAAAATTATGATATTTCAAGCTCAGCATCTCTCTTTTTGTTGTATGAACTTCATCTCCAAGACGTTTCCTTCTTTTCATGACTATTCTTAATTTGGTGCTACTGATTTCAGCAAAGGATTACTTCTATTATCTTTTCCAACTTCAAATGCACTGTTGATTAGTATTTTTTCTCTGCTGTTGCAAGCTGATTTCCAGGACTCATTTATAGCCAGACAGTGTCTCAGAAAACACACTTTCTTTTTCTTTTTTCTTTTTTTTTTTTCTAAACTAATGTTGACCATGAGGAATGAGAGATTACTACTGCAGGTAACATGTGTGATTTGCCTAACTTCACTTCTATTATTCCACATAACCTATGCTCTTATCTTTTATGAGTCCAGAAAGAATTTATTTTAACCGTTTTGTGTGTTCATTTTTTAATGAATTTGGTACTTATACTGAATGTATAGAATATATTTTAAACTTTTCTTTATAACTTGAATTCATTACTAAAACATTAATTTTTGTATGATTATGTTAGAAGGAGAAATCACNCAGATATTTTTGAAAAGACGTATTTTTGCCTGGAGTGGTGTCAGAGTAAAGGAAAAGGAAAGCAAGAATTCCTCTTGAAAGAAAGGAAGAAAGGAAGGAAGGAAGGAAGGAAGGAAGGAAGGAAGGAAGGAAGGAAGGAAGGAAGAAAGAAAGAAAGAAAGAAAGAAAGAAAGAAAGAAAGAAAGAAAGAAAGAAAGAAAGAAAGAAAGAAAGAAAAAGAAAGTCCCGAAGCAGCTAAGAAATGTCTAGCACTAGGGCAAATCCTCAAAGTTACAATAACAAACAAGATACAGTCACCACCATCTAGGATTTTAGGATTTTACAATCTAACCCCTATGTGTGTAGAGAATGAGAGGAACCCTACAGCCTTGAGAAACATTAACACTGAAACAGTTTGTTTACCTATCAAACTTTACTAAGAACTTCCTATAAGCCAGTGGGTCTCAAAACGCGTTTTCTGGAACAGTAGCATTAGCATCACATAGGTGCTTATTAGAAATTTGAAAATAAAGAAAAAAAAAGAAGAAATTCTTAGGCCCTGAATTGATCCAAACTTACTCTATCAGAATCTCTGATGATAGGGGCCTGGCTATTGGCATTTAACAAGCCTTTCAGGTGGTTCTGTTTCTCTCTCAAGTTTGAGGAGCAGGGATGCCAAGCACATGTACACCTTGCCCCACATTTATACAAACAAAGTTTAACGGCATTCCATTTCTGGTTTCATACTCACAGCTCAATAAAAGTTCTTTAGTTCACATCACTTACACATAGTTAATGTTTGCTATTCCCACTCTTTCACCTTCACCAGCCCGCCTTGAGGGCTACTAAATAATACAAATTACCGGACTAACTCATGGCTACCTTCATATGCTTCTCTAGTGTGGTCTCTAAGTAGCCCTCTCAAATATGGTAAAAGCACACCCATAAATCTTTCTGGCTGCAGTACTCTGACAGGGCTATTTTTCACAATGAGGGGAATACAATTCAAACAGCCTTTAACATAAACTTTGCACTGTACACTCTTCATGAATAATAAATCAGCCTTTCAAAAAACCTTTCTCATATCTGCTTTCACAGGCATCCCCTTGGTATTTTGTAAGGGTCTTGAAACTCAGCATTGCCCCTGCAGTTATGGTTCCCTAGTTCATTAGGGTTTTGATGCCAAATGTAGAGTCAGCTAGTACTTTCCACTTAAGTCTCACAGCTTAGAGTGGGAGAAAGACTTTTTTCTAAGTTACTCTAACAATCTTAGCAGGATAAGTATCTTAATCATAGCGTCAATGGCTTATAGTCAGATGTAACAATTTATAAATTACTCATTAGNGCAAACACTTGCTAGAACCCATGGTCTTCTCCGTCATGCTCTATAGTTTTTACTAATTCTCCTTTGCTTAAATCAGAAAAAAGATGAAATAAAGTCCTAGATTCCTACTGAGTAATGCATGGACAGTAATCCAAATGCACGTAAATATGGAATTTGTCTTTGAGTTTTTAATTCCAGATACATGTATTTTTTGCCTGTCTATCCAGCCCCACCAGGCAATACAATAAATTTTGGATTATAAAATATATTTGTCCCTAGAGCAGGAACTAGGCAAAGTAACTCTTAGAAAACTATTAGAAAAGATTAGGTACTTCACTTGTAATTACTCCCGAAGTATGTCTCCTCCTGATCTGCCCAGTTAAGACTTGAACACCTGTTGCCCTCTCTTTGCAATTCTGGGAATTCCCAGTTCAGCGAAGCCATTTTATCCTGGGAACACAGCTGAATAACTACAGCAATTAAGGGGAAATCTCCCTCTTTTCTCAACTTTGTGGGAGAATTGCATTCTGTTTTTATTTTTTATTTTTCGGAGTTTTCATCAAAATGTATCTTACCCATTCCTCTGACCCAGGGAAAAAAAAAAGTGTTAGAACATATGTCCACTGCATAAAGCATATCAAAGCTATGTCATTGAAAGCTAAAGCCATTAACTTTAGAAATTGTTATGTTCAGTCTTTGCTAGTCAGTCATCATTGTGTATGTGATGACGAAAGGCCATCAATGCTTGCTTATAAGAGAAAATTTGGACCTAGTTGATCATTTATGATTCAGTGAAAGCTTGCCAAATATTGGCTGTTGTGAGCAATTTCTGTTTAAAGTAGTAGTGATGAGGATCTGATGCTGTAGTTCAAGCCAGGCAATAAAGTTTAACTGTTATAAATTTCAAAGGAAGATGATTTATTTAATACTTGGAGTTTCTTTTTTATTCCGTGGATCACAGGAAAATTCCCATGCAAAATGGCAGGAAGAAGAATAGGTTTACCATTTGCTTTTGGGCTCCAAGCTTACAAAACTTAGCCTTATTGATGGTTTTATACAATAAATTGATTGAGGAATTGATAGAAGATTTCGTTAGTGTAAATCGAACTCCACTAATAAGGGGTGTGTCTTGTTAAAGAAGAAAAGGGACCAAGTTTTCTTCATATGCTCCTAGGCTGAATTTGGTATATAATACNACATTTATGCCATATATTCAAATATCATTGAGAAAGAAGCATAAACTAAAATTTACAGAGTGCAGGGTTCTATAAAATATGGAGTTTACTGGTTGATTTCAAAAATCCACATGTGCTTCTACTGCGTCCATATGCTTAAATTACTCTTTATTTTGCTGAGTATAAAATGGGAGATCAAAATGCAGGAAGAGAGGGCTATTGAAGAATTGATAGGTAATTACCATTTTAAATATGCTTTTTAATCCTCCAAAATGCTTTAATCTCCACAAATGTTTTAATAGTCGCACTGCTGGGCTACTGCAGCCAGGGCAGGGAACACAGTGTTTAGTTTAGGGAGTACAGCTGCGACTGCAGTCAACAGAGCAAGCAAATACAGAGTGAGCTCATTCCAGATGGAGATAAGTACCCATAATTAGTAGCAAACATTGTATAAAGCACATTAGAGGGAACAAACCTCCTTCAGAATGCTACTGAATTAGACTAGCACTGGTATAGAAGATGAATTTTCAGGAATTATTAAGACTGAGAAAAATCTGCCAATGATAGTAATTACTTTAAGAAATAGCCCAGTGCAGAGTGATGTGGGGAAAGGTAGTGTCTGGACATATAAAAGGGACTCAGAAGAACTTGGACATTTATTATAATATGGAGGAAGAAGGTGGAGAAAGGGGAAGAGGGGACCCAGGCTAAGAAGAGTGGGGGAGAGGAGGAGGGGGGAGGGGAAAGAGGGAGACAGGGCAGGAGAACCAGAGGAGACCAGAATCAAATGTAGTAACTAATGGAACGTCCACGTTTCCATCACTCCCTTAGTAAGGTCAGATAACGAATGGAAACATAATTGGAGAAGGATCATTATAGTTTGGGAAGATGACTTCCTCATGTAACACCATGGCACATTGCACATAAAGCTCATCCCGAGCTGTGAGTCAATCATTCTCAAAGAAATGTTCATATAGACTTTATAAAGTTCTGAATTAAAGAATTTCTCCAGGTGCTATTAAACAATAATTAATGTGGATTTTAAGGAACACTGGCTGCATGGAATGGTAATAGTGGTAACATCACAGACAACTCTGGGATTAAATAAGCTTGAGAAACATTGCATTTTGCTGAAGGACAACTCAGAACCTGATTTAAAGACAGCCTGGCGAATCTTCCAGGCAGATTGGAGGTACAGTACTCCTCGTGGAACTCAGGCTCCCTTGAAAAGCTTTTCTGGCAATTAAAATCAAGCGTGAAGTTCCTCAATGGGATAAACTCAGGTTGACAGCACAACTCATAGAATAGATCATCTCTGAAATCAAGTCCACATAATGACTGGTGGAAGGTAGCAGATTGATAGGAGAGATGACAAAATTGCAAGGNGCTTAGCTGTATGGAAACCAGGGGAACTAAGGAGCATATATATGGCCTTTTTATTTATTCTAAGCCACATGGGAAGAAAAAAGTAGAATTTCAAAATGGAGGGAGATAAATTGTGTATGAAATAGCTTCAAATTGATAATGGAGAAAAAGGCTGAAGGGAATCAGCCACCTATCTGTGTCATAATATAAATGCAGAGCTATAAACAACTGAAATAACTTGAGTCAAAAAAAGGCTTAAAGAAGCTCTTTGGAATAAAAGGAAAATATAATACAAGTAGCAATAAGATTTAGTTAAAACCAAATATTTTCATTATTTTTTTTCAATCTATCCCCTTGTTTAAATATAATGTTATTATTTAATCTATATGTAGACTAATTGCTACTGCAATAAAGATTTATATTTTTACAGAAAGACTTAAAATTGAATAGACATGAGGGACAGGATCATTCTATAAATATTTAAATAAAGCTACCAAACAGCTATGCAATCATCCAAGTGATAGCAGATACCCTCATTGAGTGTTGGGCTTGCCAACTTGAATTCTAAATTGGTTGCAGGTGTAACAAAAGTTTTACAAGTGCTCAAAGATTTCCTCACTGACGTTATCTCAGGAAGAGGATGGGATATTGAACTTAGCTCTAATTCATTAGAAAAGTTGATTGCTTCATGGGAGTTTCATTCTTAGCTTAGCACCAAACTACCTACAATATCTACTGCAAATTATTTAACCCCTAGACACTCAGTGTCAACATATGTGAAATAATGGAGAACACCTAGGTCATCTCTCAGATTTCTTGCACCTTCAGGACTATTGTCCCAACATTGATAAGGCACATAAGGGCTATGCGATGATGACTTTTTCTCATGTCAGTTAAGATATCATTGCAATACATTTCCATTCACTGACGAAATTAGTTAGATACTCTGTGTGCTGCTTAGCCTCATCTCATACCTACAAGATCACTTTTCAAATAGTATGGAAATAATACAGCCCAGTGGATGGGTTCTTGGGACANAAAAAAAAACAACTTAAAAGCAACCAAGGTATTCTTCAGTAGGCAAATGTATGAATAAACTGTGGTACATCCAGACAATGGAACACTATTCAGTGCTAAAAAGAAATGCTGTATCAAGCCATGAAAAGATATGTGGTAAACTTCAATGCACATTACCAAGTATAAAAAGTTACTCTGAAAAGGCTACATACAGTAAGATTCCAACTATATGACATGCTAAAAAAAGGTAAAATTATGGAGACGGTAAAAAGATCATTGTTTGCTAGGTCTTTGAGATGAGGAGAGCTAAATAGGCAGATCAAGAGCATTTTTAGAGCAGTGAAACTCTTCTCTATGAGACTATACTGGTGGATGTATGGTATACATTTGTCAAAGCTTATAGAGTGTACAACACCATGAATAAACTCTAATGTAAGGTATGGACTTTGGGTGATAAGGATGTATCAAAGTTGGTTCATTGATTGTAACAAACGTACCGTTCTTGTGTGGGATGTTGATAATGGAGGAGGCTGCGGGGGTGTGGGAATATAGGGTACATGAGTATCTGTACTTTCCACTCAATTTTGCCGTGAACCTAAAAGTACTCTAAAATATAAAATCTATTAAAATAAACAAACAAACCTATTCAACTTTACTGAAAACAAAAGAATATATACCCTTAGAGTCTACAAAACAATAGGCTGAAATAATTGGTATAGTCACCATTTAATCAAGTACATTGGGTTTCCCACATAAAATACATATTTTTTGAAAAATAATATTAGTATGATTACATAAAGAGATAGACATTAATAATATTTTTTAAACTTTGCAATGAAACTACCATAATTTTCATAGTAGCCTGATGCTATTTAGTGCTCTATGAAAATTCCTAAAGTAGCAGATGAATAGTTAAGTACTTAAGATCTATTGGAATAACTGACTGTATAACAGAGAGCACAAATTAAATTATAAATATCTTTTTGGCGTCTGCTAAAATTACACAAAAATAATAAATAAGCACACTGAGAAAAGAGGGTATAATAAATGATTAAATTGGCATATTTTTACAAATGAACATATTGCAAATAAGTGAAATTTATATAATTGATTGTATTTATCTTTAGTTTTTATAAACTTTTCATAAACTGATCACTGAAATTATATAGTATATAGTATATAGTATATAGTATATGTTACATATAATATATTATATATTATCTTTATTATATATTATAATATATAAATTACATATTATAANATTATTTCTATCCAATTGAAGCTAGAAGAAGAGAAAATTGACTCACCTCTTCTGCACGGATGCCACACAGCTTGTTTCCAGACAAGAGTTTGTTTTTCAAGCTTTTATTCTGAGGAAAGAAACATAGTTTTATTGCCAGAAGTGATAAAATAGTACGGATTTCCTTAAATATGTCAGCAGCATTGCATTTCTCTGTATTTTATCCATGAGTCAGTTCTTTATGAGATACAATGACTTTATATAAACTGAGTAGAACCTGTAATGCAAAAGAATGTTTCTTTTATTCAATTAAAATTTTGATGTATTAGCATTAACACATTCATTAAAAAATATGGGACTTTATTTGGCCTTACATTTAACTTCTGTTTTGTATTTACATATGCTATTTTAAAAAATAAGTTTCAATCCTACAATTGATACTAATTTGTGAAATCACCCCTCTACACAGCAAGCATTTATTTCTACCCTCACCTGGATGCTGGTCACCTTGGAGCCCTGATATAATCTAGCCATAGACCCATCAGGGTCTGCATTCCCTTTAAAGGCTATAGTTTCGGAGTCCTCTTACATTCCCAATGCCTGCACATTGCTCTCAAAGGGCTTGCTGATGTTCAGAAGCTATTTCTTTCTCCAGGCTTCATACATGCGCTCTCTCTGCTAGGTCTGAGTAGACAGATCTGTTAACCTTTGAACTTCTCATATACTTACCTAGATTCTTAGACAAATGTTTGTTACTCTGACATGGAAGCCACATATTCCTAGCCATCTGAATCTAAACCCTTATAGCTATTCAATTATATCTGTCTTATTACACTCAGGCTTTTCTGTCTTGGCCTCAGTAACAGAGTACTGAAACTCCTTTTAGAAAGGCAGGCTTAAAGGAGAGCAGGAAACTGTGAAACTCACAGGATGTAGACTTTGTACTGTCTCTACAGAAACGGTGTAACGGTAAGGTGTACCTCTTACATAATGACTCTAAAGACAGTCAATTTGATGAGTGCCATGAGCAAACTGAACAAAATTTACGCAGAGTGACTGGATAACTGGATGAATGAATACATCAAATTTAACAGTTCTTCACTCACAATTCTCACCTGATTTTGAACATTTCCTTTTTTATTTTTCTGTCATGAAAAGAGGAGGCACAACTTCCCTCCGTTTGAAACAACCCTTTGCTTTTTTTCCTTTTTAGCTAAGAGCTGAAATTCTAAAAAGCTCATTTAGAATTCAATATCATAAAATGTTTCACACATATGAAGACTTACCTTAATTCACTCAAGTAATGTCTTTTTTAAAATATTAGTATGCATCATACAAGATTAGGGTTTCCAAAGAGATTTTAATAGTATGCATTATTTCAATATTTAAAAGCTTCTAACTACAATAACAGAAATACATATTGTTTTTAATTCAGTGTTGCTCAGAATGTAGGTTAAAAAATCCCCTAGTGGGCTGGTCGAGTGGCTCAGTTGGTTAAGAACTCACTCAAGAGTGCGAGCTCTGAGCAACAGAGGTTTGAGTCCCTTGCCTGAGCCGAGCTATGGCTGAGCGGCCAAAAGGTGGCAGGATGGCTCAACTAAAAAAAAAAAAGAAGAAGAAGAAGAAAAAAATCCCCTAGTTTTCCTTCTGTTCATATCTATTTATACATTTTTGACATACACAATCTTAAATTTTTTTCCTAATGAAATGGTCCATTTTATCCCTTTTTTATTTTTCCTATTGTTTTTGAGCAGAGAGATGTCATCCCTATCTCTACAGATTTGATATTCACTGAGATTTTTATCTTTTTTATGGTTACCATATTTTAGTGGAAAGATTGGTGACATTCAAATAAGGTTTATATTTTGCTTAATAGCATTGCATTAATGTTAATTTATTGGTTCAATAATTGCACTAGCACTCTGTATGATGTTAATTAAAAGTTTTGGGTAAAGGTTTATGAGGCTATTCTATATTAATCTGCCATGCTCTTTTCCACATCAAAAATTATTGCAAAATAAAGTTAAAATACCTAAAAAATAAAATAAAATAAATAAGTAAAAATTGAGTGACATATTTCTGGTATGAATATTTATATGCCAACACGAAGTATTCAAACTTGAGTAACTTTATTAGAAATGGTAATGAAGTTAATATATTTAAAACCTGGTGCATATAGTCTATACTACTTGAAATTTGCATCTTCACTTAAAACTTTTCTTCTGCTTTTCTTGCCTTTTGTTCATTTTGTTCAATTCTAAGGTGAGCGATGAAGCAGTGATGAAAACATTATTTCACTGGAAATGTTTAATACGGACTTGGACAATGCACTTGGATTGGCACTGGGAAGGCTGCTACTCCTCACTGTGGATATCTTTACAGCCACCCAAAAATGAGCAGTGATCATATTGTGTGTCCTCAGTCTGCTCTGGTAGTTGTTAATTCTGGGCAGCTCTGTAAAGCAATATGTTTCCATTAAGTTAAATGTCATTTCCAGAGTATAAGAATTGCAGTATTTCACTATTTTGAAATATATCCAGATTTGGGGATAATTAATTATAATCACCCACAATGGGGCCAAGTGTGGGACACAAGGCCAATATTGAGATTGATCTTATATGGCATACTCTTCAGAAGTGTGAATGGCACAGAGCACCAAAAAGGGAATACTGGTTCCCAGAAAATTCACTGAGTTAACCTTTCCACTCATGCTTCATGACCACACTACCGCTTTTATTCCAGAAAAAAATTATGGCTTGATATCATGTAGGTGTTAAGATCATAGTTTTTCAGTTCTGTGATCAGACATGTCATTTCATCCACCTTATAAATAACAGATCTCATTCATGTCAGACCTAATGATGCTTTTATAATAGTGAAGACAACAACTTACACAGGCATTTATACCCAAAATGCCAGGATCCAATTATGATTATGCCTCACTTGAGGAGATATAATGAAAAGTAGATTAAAAGAGTTATCAAATGTTTAAATGTCCATTCTTTCTGCCTATGAGACCTCTACTATTCCTTATTCTAATATCCATAATCTGATTTTTCTTATGAGAAATATTTCCATGCTAATTTGTGCGATGCTAACTCTACCCACTGAATCAAGGAAAAGGATAAAACGCCAGCCCAGCCAATCAGAACATGAGTCCAGATTTGTTAAAGCAACAAATCATCACTGATGAGATGCAAACATAAATCTTTTATTTTCAAGAATTATTGGGGAAAAGATGCTGAGGTTTATCACTAAGTCAGNTTCTGAATTAAAGAATTTCTCCAGGTGCTATTAAACAATAATTAATGTGGATTTTAAGGAACACTGGCTGCATGGAATGGTAATAGTGGTAACATCACAGACAACTCTGGGATTAAATAAGCTTGAGAAACATTGCATTTTGCTGAAGGACAACTCAGAACCTGATTTAAAGACAGCCTGGCGAATCTTCCAGGCAGATTGGAGGTACAGTACTCCTCGTGGAACTCAGGCTCCCTTGAAAAGCTTTTCTGGCAATTAAAATCAAGCGTGAAGTTCCTCAATGGGATAAACTCAGGTTGACAGCACAACTCATAGAATAGATCATCTCTGAAATCAAGTCCACATAATGACTGGTGGAAGGTAGCAGATTGATAAGAGAGATGACAAAATTTCGAGGGGCCTAATTATAGCCAGATACAAAAGAACATTATATTAATGATTTAAGGTCATTAATTGACTATTTCCATAGAGGAAATTGTGGTTGACAACCTCACTAGTAATGAACATAATTCAAATTCACTAGGGATAACATTTTTAATGTATCACATTTGTTTAAAACTTTCAATAGAATATGAAGCACATGGTAAGAGAAGGAAAGTGAAAGTATAATGAAAGGGTATTTATAAATTCTACTAAAGAGATGATAAATTTGTAGAACCCTATTGAGAAATAACTTTAGAATATATTTAACTATCTTAAGATTCGTATTACACTGTAACCCAGTATTATTATTTCTTAAGAATAAATCTAAAAATTGTATAGGGGAAAAAGAAGCACCAGGCAGAAAGTTATTCATCATCCAATATTTTATAATGATATAAAATATGGAAATAACCTAAATGTTTTCCAGAAGAGATGACTAAGTAAATAAACATTCGTCTCATGGCCAATTGGTCTTCTCATTGTCTCTCTTACATTTAGATTGTAATTTGGGACATAGGAAGAGATCAACAGCGATTGGATTTCTTAGCAATTAAATGATCAGGATAAAGACTCTAATCAAATGCATCCTTGTTTTCAGTAAAAAATTTTAACCAAGAGCAATCTCCTTAAGCCTTTTGTACTGTGATAGATTGAAATAGACCAAATTTCTTGGGTAATTCTTGAGTGAGCAGCAGCAAAAGCAAAGGGAATTTAAGATACGTTGTGGGGATTTATTACAAATTTCTTCACTTGAGTCCTTACTCCACAAACGGAATTGTACATTTAAGAGACAGGTTTCTTGATTTAAATGAATAGAAACAGATGCTTGCCAGGGGCTCATGGGAACTCAAGAGGCTGAGCAGAGAAACAATAGCGTTAGAAACAATAGATTACACTGTAGTTACTATTAATGGAACCTCCAAAATATTCTCTCAGCAAGAGAAGGAGTCAGCAAGACTACAACCAATGGAAAATGTCTCCAGATAGGAGAATAAGATGCTAATAGGAAAGGGGGATAGATTAGATATTCTAAAGTGAAAAATTAACAAAGTTTACTACAATGACCTTCAGGGATGCTTTGTACTCCAGGTCAATCACAAAACCATGAAATATTCTACTCACAAGATCATGTGCTTTATAACAAAAACATAAGCTCTCCTCCTCTTTTTAGGGGATCCCTGGTCACTCCCACCCCAGATTAGTATCTATTGAATCATGCTTATATGACTTTCCAGATAATTCTGTTTAGGCTTTTCTCACCTATCAGGTCTTACCTGCTTGTACTTAATTGTCACTTCGTTTACCATTTATATTATATCTGTTTTTCACTTAGCTGTCTCACTGGGAATGACAGTCATTGAGTCTGGAGTGTTTGTCCTTTGAAAGTAGACACAATTCTCTCATTTTCCTTCTCTAACAGACTAGAAATTTCTCCATATTATTTTCTACTTATTTAGGATATCTAATGCATCCTTCTATTACTGATGTCTGTTAATAATTCTGAAAATATTGGTAGAGAACATTTCTCTAAAGAGATGACATATCTGGAATACCAAAATAGATTGTGCCTCAACCTGCCTTTAATACTATCCAATTCTGGTAACACTTCCTGAAATTCTGCTATATATCAGACTTTCTGATTGTAACTGGGATATTAAGATGAATGAGGCCTGCCACCTGCCTTCAGTAAACAATACAATGAGAAATGTAGATACAGGCTGAACAAGCGATACTACTGACATGGTAAATGCGAGTTATTGATATCAACTAGGTTTTATGGAGCCCATAGGAGGGAAAAATTGGCATTTCTTGGAGGCTGGGAAGTCTTCTCAGCAAAATTAATATTGACATTTTATTTGAAAGTTACAGCACTAGAGTTTCTCTCTCTCTCNTCCTAATTATATTTATTTATTTATTAGTTTTGAAGATGGCAGACAAGTTTCTAGCTAATTAGTCCTGTAATTTCTCTTACAAATAAAGAGAAGTTTATTGTGGAAATCATTGCACTCAATCGTATATCTCTCTATGTCTTATTTATTCTTCCTTTAAAATAGACAATTCTCTTGGAAATAAAACTTGCTTTTGTTGTTATCAATAACTCCCTTTCCTGATCACAGAGTTCTCATTCTGATGGGTTAAAAATATGGCTAAGTATCTGTGATGCCATTCACTCCAGAAATAACTTTATGAAAAAAGCATTAATATTCTTGTCAACATTTACAAAAACCTTTCATACACCAGTAATAGGGCTAAACAGTCCCTCTCTTCAAGGAGCTCACAATCCATGAAGGAGGCTGACAGTAGCACTCAAAGACCCTGGAGAGGCATCTACTTAAGAAGTGACACTGAGCTGTCTTTAGATGTGTAAAGGAGTCAGCCAAATAATAGAAAATGACAAGAGAGAAAGGACTACGTGCACTAGAACTACAGGATGTTCAATTAATTATGCATAAGACACTGGTGAAAGAGTAGAGGGACGGGGCTGGAGAGGAGAGTTGGGGATGCCCACACAGGACCCTGTGTGACACTCAAGCCACGACATTGAATGTTTAGCATGAAAGTCACATGATCAGATTGACTTTAGAAAGATAATGTAGGGAAAATGAGGGGTTTCAAATTCAGTAATATATCTCCTTTTTGATGAAATACATGTGTATATTTAATTAACAGTTTAGTATTTTATAGGGAGAATTAAAAAAACAGATACAACTCAGTAACTGAAAAAAAAACTAATTAGAAAAATGGTCAGAGGAATTAAATAGGCATTTTTTTTTCCTACAGAAGACATACAGATGGCCAATGGGTGCATGAAAAGGTGCTGAAAATTACAAATCATCAGGTAAATGAAAAGCAAAATCACAATAAATTATCACCTCACACCTGGTACAATGACTATCACCAAAATGACAAGAGATAANCGTGATGAGTCTGCAGGAAGTTGGTTCTTGCTTCCAAGTCACTTATCCAACTAGTGAGAAAGCATCATGGTTGAGGGGGTTAGTCAAGGTTTCTCACACTGGGGCCCTCAAGTTACCTTTGGAATCATCTAGAATATTTAACAGTAAATCAGAATGCTGGTTCCTGCCCAGATGGGGTGAATCAGAATCTCTGGTAATGTGACAAGGAGCCTATATTTTAGCACTGATCCCAGAAGAGCCTTTTGCACATTAAGCAGAGTGAGAGGAAGGAATGGATAGATTTTAATTCTTTCAGGATCTGTTTGTCTTATTTTACACCCTCCCATTACTACCATCCTTCTACAGTATCCATGGGTTGGTCTTTCTATGTTTATTAATCCCTGGCAGGTGTTAGAGCTCAACTGTTACAGAAGGAAGAGTATACAATCACCAAAAACAGTCAGACTTTCCAATATTATCTTCTACAAGCTTCTTAACAACCCTGCAAGGAAGCCAACAAGACATACTGTTTCTACTTGACAGACACGCGAACTAAACTGACTCTCAGGGAGGTCAAGGGCTTGCACTATGCCACACAGCTCTTAAGAGGCAAAGGTGGAATGAGAGCTTTCTCTGACCGCAGGTCCTGTGCTCTTTTTCACCTTCTTGTAGCTGCTTCCCAAATAATAAGAAGGCTGAGAGCATCACCCCAAGCAGAACCCCAAGGTGGCTTCTACTTGGCCAACTCTGACCCATGAGGATGTTCATGCTGATACCTCTTTTCTGAGCTTACAATTGATGGCAACTAGAAGGCCTATTTAGCAACTTTTCATGTTAAACCTAACATCTGAGGTCAAAGGGTTTTCCTGAGGAAACTAGGGGAAAATCATACTGAACGCCTGCCCCCAGCACTAACCTAGGCTCTGCATGTAATACAGATACAATAACTCACACTCCGAAGCCCAAAGCTTTTGTAGCTGTATCATCCTGACTTACTTATGCTAGGCTTATGGTATACATGATCAGTGATCCTGCATTCACCTTTATTTTCTTCTAATTAAGTTCAGCAACATGAAAAATCGTCACTACCTAAGGAAGTTATGAATAGATGTAGGATTTTGAAACCACTAAGTGCCATTTCACTTTCAAAATTTGGAAAGACCTACAGNAGTGCAGATATTTATGGCATGCCTTATGTCCAGAAATGTTCTAATTACATTACTAGGCTGTGTCATCAGTATCAAGGATAAAAGTAAAGCCTTACCCCTATTTTTATTCTAACTCACTCACTATCATTTGATTCCTGTCTACGGATTGTGAAAGATCAGACCAGAACAAAGTGAGGCAGCTATAATTTGACTGTCACACAAAGGTACCTCTAGAGTGTACAATGTCTTCAATTCTTTGTTAGTTTCATGGGAATTCATATTCTTTGAAAGAAATTGTGTTATAACAGTAAGATGCCTGTGAGAAGATAAGTTGCCAGGCTGTCTACAGGAACATCTGCAATGATCATTTAGCAGTGACAAAGGATTCCATAAAAATAAAAGCCTAGAGATTTTTCTCCTCACCAATTCTGAATTGTATTATGGTACTAAATGCAGCAGTACATGCAATTTGGGATATTAATGATTCATGACTTAATTATATTTAGCACCATTTTTCATAGTATCTCATTCTCTGCAGCCAAGGAAAAGGTATAGCTTCTCTAAAAATAGATGGCTTCTTAAAAAAAAATAGAACAAAGATATTTAATCCCTTCACACAGTGTTATTCCAGAAAACAGAACACCATCAATGAATCCAGATTAATGACAAAAACTCGGGTTTGCAATGAAGGATATTCTTTCCAAGGTTTTAGAAATGCACAAAATAGAGTTCATAGCAGATCATTTCTATAATAGACCAGCTGGAGTCAACTTTTTAACAAAATATTTGGAGAATATATACACAAAAACTGAAAGAATTACAGGTAAATTCAGGTATGATAATTCTGCAAAACACTCATGAGGACACAATATAGAACTTGACTTCCTCACATGTAAAATTGGAATGATAATGGTAATTCTATCCTATGGCTGTCACCAGAGTGAAATGGGATATCAGATCTAAAACATTTCCAATAATGCCTGGAACATAAATTCTAACAGTAGCAACAGTGGTGGTAGGGGTGTGAGAAAGAAGTGGTTCTTAATTCGGGATCCAAGTATTGGCTTGATAAAAATTTCAAAATTCCTGAAATGGTAAGTAGACCTTTTGGAACATCTACATTTTTTTCAAGGAGAGCGTCTACATCTTTCCTTATTCTCTAAGTGTTGGTGGCCCCAAAATAGTTGTAAAAACCCCTGATGTACTAAATATCTTATAAACCCCTGATGTACTAAATATCTTATGATGTTATATGGAAGCAGTTTAAAGCAGAAACTAAATAAACATTTAAGCTGCTTAATTTAGTAACTTGGGAGAAGACTAATTAAAGAAAAAAAAAACTCCGAATGGTCATATAAAATCAAAATTATCAGTCAAAAGAGTGAACTGAAACTTCTTAGCTTGTTTCCAAGGGGCAATAGCCCAACACTCCGCTATAATATATGAGTTCCTAGTAGGAAAGGCATCAATAACCAAAATATGCAGAGAGAGCAGTACGTGGGAAAGAGCTGCATGTTGGCGTCAGAAGATCTGAACTGTGTCACAGCGAACCTGGTCTTAATTTATCTGCATCTCAATTTATCTCTGAAAAACTAAATTGGGGTATATTGAGCCATAACTTTCTGACAATGTTGCAAGACTACAATAGGGTAGAATGCATATGAATATTTTATAACAGTATATAATATTTTATAACAGTATAACAGTATATATAACAGTATAAACAGTATTTAAAACAGTATTTTATAACAGTACAGTATTATATAACAGTATAAACAGTATAACAGTATTTTATAACAGTATAACAACATAGGGATTATTGCTATGAATACTAAATGGCAAAATATACTCATTTCTCCCCAGTAAGGCCAGTAGAGTATAAGAATTCCTTGAATTCTGAGTATCAGATAGATTTCATTTTATCTTGCTCTGCTGCATATCAGCAATGTGATCTTGGGGAAATTACTTCAACTTCTAAGCCTTAGTTAGATCACATGTTCAATGGGGAAAATAATAACATGTAATAAATAGGGGTGTGGTATATAAGGGCATTCCTGTAGTGCCTGATACATGTGTGCTTATATATTATCTGTTACTTCCCTTATAAATAATTATCATGCAGCTGTGTCTAAAGTCTAGTTACTTCATCTGGAGGAGATTAGGATGTTACAGGGTGAAGATCAAACACAAACGCTCTGATAACAAGAAAGCACGATGCTAAGGCCGTGGAGGGAATTAGCACATATGGAGCAGAAAGGACTAGAAATTCCAAGCAACTCATTCCACATCCCAGGTCATTTAGCTTTCAAACAACCCATCAGTTATAACCATTTTACAGATAACGAGGTGATGGCAATTGAAACGATTTGGCAAATCTGGAGTTCAAAGTTTTATCTCTCTGTTCTCAAGCCCTGAATCTATTCTCTATGAAATAAACCACCATGTTTCCAGTTATATGGATTTTCCTGTTTGAGACATTATTTTCCCACAAGTCATTATTAAAATGTAGAGCAGCTGTCATCCTGATACATTTTATCTATAACCTTGATCATTATCTCGTAACATCCTACTTGGGTCCTCCTTCCACATGTCTTTTGGTTAATAATGGCTTCCTTTCACCAGCTTCTCAGGGCTCAGAAAACACATAAATACTGATTTGAAGGTGCATTTTCTATCCTATCTGCTCAGAAGCCGAAGCCTCCATCCTATTCATCCTCAGTAAATACCTCCTGTCCAAGTAAACCTAAAAGCCTCCTATCTTATGTTTTCAGACACAAATCTCTTAATACAATTTAGTAAGTCATTAGTTAGCATTTTGTATGTTTATGCCTATAAAGTAAAGAACAAAAGTGATAAACAGGGTACATAATTACAAGAGATCTACTATATGTCAGAAATGGCAGGAAGGGTAGTTCACAGAGGCAAACAGATGGGATGGACATTGAAGGATATAAATTCTACCCACCATTCTTCATCAGTTCAAAGGCCTGACTGCTGGTGCTTTTAGTCTTGTGATTTTATTTTGAAAGACTCTACAGGGGGCACAGCGAGCCTGCAGTGGTTCTAGGTGCAATGGAATCTAGTGGTGAGGAGATTTAAAGAATACTGGTATCTGAGCCCCATTTTCTCAAATGCAGATTCAGTTGTTCTGAATAGGAGAGGAATCCAGGAATTAGCTTTTTTTTTTCCCTATTTCCTTCCTTTCTTCCTTCTTTCATTTTTTCTTCTCTCTCTCTCTCTCTCTCTCTCTCTCTCTCTCTCTCTCTCTCCCTCTCTCCCTCCCTCCCTCCCTCCTTCTCCCCCTCCCGCTCTCTCTTTAATAAAAGCTCCACAAATGACTCTGATTGACAGCCACAGTTGAGTACCTTTGGGTTAAAATGAAATGATCTCTGCTTATGGCTTTCTAACTAGGAAACCAGTTTGAGTCTCAACTTTGGAGAGCTCTTACATCTTACAAAGGCACAGCTTTAAGAGTGAAAATGCACACATACTTTTCTCAACTGACACTTACTGAAAACCAATTTGGCTCAGCAAAATTAACAGTAGTGATTTTTTTTTTAATTTTAGTAATTCCCATTGGTTTCTTGAATGTTATCTTCCAGAATACTTTCTTGTTCTACCATTACTTTTACCCAGTTGTGCAATTTTCAAATTGGATACAAAGGAGAGACCCTTTTACAACAAAGTGTTCAGTTTTTTATCACTCCAAGACACCTTTATAAGTCTTTTTTTCTTTTCCAAGTAAATATATACATATATATATNAAAAAAGAACACCCAAATAACCAAGTCTATATCTAATGCTAATGCCATAACCCATCAGGGTGTGGGCAGAGAACATATCCATGCATTTTGCCTTCTCTAAATGGAAGGCAGATCCTGCTTACTATCTACTTAGGGAATCCCTCCCAATTGGATGATGTATAAACTTGAGGTAGGTTAAAACAAATGCCCCTACAACCTTCTTGAGAATCCAGCTTGTATATGTCTCAGCACTGTCTAAAAATATTATTTAACATTTTCCGTTGTCGATATAAAATTCAAACTCAAATCTTATTGTAGCAGAAAATATTTCTTAACAAATAATAGGTCTGCTTTATCTAGTTTTGATTTTTGCTTGGGAACTTAAGACATCACACTTTCTGTATAATTTATGTGGTATCTCAAACCCAGTAAATATTTTGGGCTACAAAACAGAAAGAAATATAAATCTAATATATATCTATAATCATTCTCTATATATATGCAAAAATTCCAAAATTACTGTGTTTCCATTTTACATAGTGCTTTCAAATGCAATTAGATATTAACTGAGATTTTTGTTTGCAAGTAATAGAAACCAATATTGGGTAAAATAAGGAAAGCATGAATTTACTGTGAAGATTCTATATAGAATAATGAGAAGGCCTGGGAAGTCAGAAAATATGCAGGAACAATGTAGGAGGAGGTATCCATGATTATAAGACAGGAATAGAGTTATTGTGACAACTAAATGAGAGACTGCAATTCACTGT
Organism: Hipposideros armiger; assembly: GCF_001890085.2. Lineage (NCBI taxonomy): Eukaryota > Metazoa > Chordata > Mammalia > Chiroptera > Hipposideridae > Hipposideros > Hipposideros armiger. The sequence goes on along the minus strand of NW_017732328.1, from coordinate 270,604 downwards.
CTTTAATTATAAGGTGGAATGATGAGGTCTCCATGAATTTTCGTGGTGAAAGTCAGAATCTGAGAACACTTATGATTGTTAAATATAATAAATTATGTAAATATGTTTATCACATTATTTTCTGGATTTAAATAAAATATACCACTGCTGCTATGCAGCTGAAAACATGTCTTTTAACTGCAATGAAATGTGAACCTAAAGCAAAAACACCTACAGTAGTATTCAAAATAAAACCAGAGATTGCTGTGTCTCACTATGGAAGGCATGTCCTCCTATTTTAGAACTTTCTAAAACTGTGCAGGANAAAAAAAACACCAGGAGCAGAACACCAAAACTTGAATGACTGACAGAGAAGGAGGGAGGAAGGGAGGGAGGAAGACAGGGAGGGAGAGAGAGAGAGAGAGAGAGAGAGAGAGAGAGAAGCAGCTTCCAAGATACATATATGATATACATGTATGTCATATATGTATACTAAACCCAGTGATCCTTTGAAATGTTGCCAAAAGGAAAAATATATCAAAACTTAAAAAGAGCCATTAACCCAGACCATCATGCAAGTGAAAATTATATCTAGTACATCCATGGGGACCTCACATCAAGTTCTCCTACTCTCTGTAGCCTTTTTTATCATGAGAATGCAAGTAATTACTATCGGCTCGTACAAGAAACCCTTCCTCCTTCCTTTGATGGAAATGTATTATTTTATTAATTTATCCTCTTAAAGAACAGGAGGAAAGACTATGTTCCATAATTTATACTCTTTCCCTTAATTGGGTTGCCTACTAACTCTTCAAAAGACTTTTTGAAGCCGAGATATGTTACTCTGCTTTTGTTGGTGTCCTGGGAGACAGGGTTTTGGGCTGGAATTGGTACCATCTGCATCCCCTGTACACCTCGGCATGGCGTCAGTCTATCCCCAGACCCATCGCCCACCCAACTCCTGGGAATGTTGACAATCACACTTTCTAATTAAACTGATTATTTCTCAAGTGCTATGGCCGCATTTCTGCCATTTCCTCACATTTACACTTCCGCGTGGATTGAAACCCTACAAAATCTACCAAAACTAGCAGAAAAGATAGCTGTTCTTATGAAGCCGTCAAAGACCAAAAGCTTCCTCAATCTTACCACATTTCCTATGATGCTGACAGGTGCCTCTAGCTATATATGCCAAAGTGTGATGTCAGCTGCCTTTATCTCTGCTCCTCTGCATGTAGCACAGTGCTCTGAATGCTGTAGTATTTGATAAACATTATCTATCATGTCTCCTCTTTCAAATAGATTTCTAATTTTACAAAAAAAAGGGGTTGCATGTATATTACTAAATGGATCATTCAATCTGAAAGATGTCACTTTGCTTCTGAAAGAAATTCTTGAACAGTCTGGACTAGAGCATCTTACCCCAGGCTGGTTGTCATGGCCAACGAAATAATAACATCGTCACGGTGGGTTTCAACAAGACATATGTGTAATTCCCTTTCCTGATGGGGATGTTGTACAGAGAATTATCCCCATGACATTATTCGCTTTTTTCTGTGAGCCAGGTATTGTGTGGATCTCTTTAGTTATAGTCTTATGAGGAAGTTAGGGAAGAAAGGACTAAAGAATGTTCATGACAACTTATGAAGAAGAATATGAGATAATTAGAAAGAAATCTAAAAAAAAACAAACAAAAACAAACAAAAAAAACCCCACCACCATTCCACAGAGTCAAGAGTATTACTGGAAAGTTATGGTAAAGACGTTTAGTGTGAATGAGGGGGAAACTACGAAAGAGTCACCTAAGGGGGAAATGAGAGAGCAGGTGGCAGCAGGGAGGGGGTAGTTTTTGAGAATCCCAGAGACAGTGGTGAACCATACTGCACCTGCTGTGTGCGCAACCTGTGCTGGGTGGGCAAGCCAGGGGCACTTAAAGGAACTAGGAAAGAAGAAGCAAAAGATTTGGACTCCAGAGTTTAAACTTTTAAAAATCATTACTTATGAAATATTTGCCCTGGGCAAATCTGACCAGATCAAGAGTTTATATGTACACTACTATTAAAACTTCTCCACAAATACTTAATGTAGACTACATGATTCTACTTTATAGGTGAGAAAAAATTTAAGTATTAACAAAACCAAAAGCATTAGTGGACCTTACTAAGAACTTTCACATTTCTAGGAATTTTGCTAAGCATCTAACATCAGTTTTCAGATTAGATTACCCCACAGGGGCTAACCCACATTTTTGAGACCCCTAAAGTAGTATGTGACAAGGCTGTTGTTCAAACTCAACTTGTTCCAACTCTAGACACCTTGCTTTTTTACTGCCATTCTATAATCTAACCTTAGTGTGAAGTTTGCCTCAGCAGCCTTCATAATCATATCCACAGGCGTCAATAGTTTCACCTTGAAGTAATAAATGTGGCATAAGAGGACATCGAACACTCGTGAAGTGAAAAGCGCTCTATTCAAGTCCTGTTCCACCAGTATTCAGTGGTGGGATTCTGAATAAATATACAATTCTATGAACATCAACTTTAAAAATGGAGCATAGCGAACATTTTATTTGTTTGTTTATTTTTCTATCCCATATTCATCCTCCCCCCCTCCCCACGACATGCACACCTTCTTATAAAAACAGCCCTGATTTGGGGTTGTGGCTCCCCATCTTCATGATTGTATTCTCCCCATCTCACAGAGTAGAATTCGTGAACCAGCATAAGCCATACATAGGCCTCATTGCCCTGGTCAGAACGATAAGTTGAAGAGCAAACTAATTTCCTCAGTGTCAATCTCCAGAGTTGTACTCAAAACACCACTTGCTCTGTTCCACTAATGTTGGATGCAGAGCTGATTGCCTGTGTTACTGGCCAACAACCTGCAGCCAGGAAGACACACTACACCTTCCCCTGCTTTGCATAAGAACATCAGTCCATCCTAAGGAAGGAGTATTCTGTTCACAGACTTAATATCACTCAAAAGGCATGGATGTAGCTATGTTTTCTAACTTTCCATGGATCATTAAAGTTCTCTGCATTTGGCAACAGCTCTCTTATGTTCCCAGATGCTCCTGGTGAGGCAGCCAACACAGGTGGATACACAGAACAATGTGATATTACTTTACATTCCATTTCTCTGGGTGGGTGTGATGAGAGCAAATGATTAAAAACTTCCACAGTGAGAAAGGTGAACAACTGTCTTAGTAAGTTACTTGGGTTGCCTTGGAAACCATTATGCTGTCAGGAAAAAAAATAGTTTTATCTTTGAAGAGAGCATCTTTATATATAGGGGTTATAATTTTTTCAGAAAAAAGAAATAAGGCCAAAAATAATTATATTTTCCATTCTGGGGAGGGAACAAGACTTAGCTGACAAGATTCAGTTTCAGAAAGACAGAAAGAGGATGCCTCTCTAAAGACAAGATTCTAAAATTGTACTCAACGATTGTCTCTAAAGAAGAGAATTTATGGAAGCCATTTATGAAATGCAAGGTATGCGGAAGGTTGTGCTTTCTTCTGGGAATAATTCTAGACATTGTATGTCAGAGACACTGTGATAAATATGATGAAAGTTATAGATACTCTTTCCAGTAGAAATGCATAATGACACTTGCACAGAAGAATTTTCATATCATTTTAAGGCCTCTAGACAGAGGCTACCTGAATCCCATACATGAATCCAGGGTTCAAAATACTTGAACTAGGATATACATTCATGAAAGCAACTGTAAGATTGCTGGGTCTAAATAAGATTATATGAAGACCAGATAAGGATATTAGGGATTATAGCTTTACAAATACAAGATTATAGTGAAGGGGTTGAGAAAGGGGTAGGAGGAAATGGCTGGAAGTATACAAAATAACTTTAAATTATAAAAGAACTATTTATTTCATAGAATTTATATGGGTTTACCCCTAAATGCAGCTCAAGATGGTAAAATAATTATAGTCCACATTCATCCAATGCTTATACTGTGCCAGGTATCATTCTAAGTGCTTTACATATATTAACACTGTTTTACATTCACAACAATTCTAAAGGTTCTGTGCTGTAAGGTACAGAAAGAAAAATAACTTATTCAAGAATCTGTACCTGGGAAAAGGCAATTCCAGGATCCGACAAAGAGAACTGCTTTGAGAGCCGAGGGTATCACCCCCCTCATTACAGCCTCATCTAATAAAATGTGTGGGGAACAAGATTTTGACTCAATATAGAGAAATATTTTAGTATAATTAAGCTGTCTCACCATAATTTTCTTTTCAAAACCATCATGTTTTTCATATTAATAGTATGCTAAAATTGTAGGGAAGAATTCACTCAATATGTTCTGAATTCTTGCAGAAGATTATGAAAATTTGGTCTAATAAGTTTTGGCTAAATGTACTTCTAAAATCTAATGGGCCTGGTGTTTTTGCTTTAGGAAAAATACTAACAACTCAGTTTCTTTAATGATTATGTCAATTCACTGTATTTTTTTGAGCCAGTTCTGGTAATTATACATATCTACATACTTGTGTGTTGAAATATATTGTCAAACTGTTTTTTTTTCAGAGCATTTTCTTGTTTTATATTTTTACTACCTTTTTGTATTTGTGGTTATACCCTCCTTTAATTTATAATATATCTAATTTCAGTAGTCTTGACCAATAGCTTTAGAAACTATTTCATTGGATTTTTTAATTTATCAATATTTATTTTCCTTATTTTCTTTTTCACTAAGCTATTCTTTTTTGTCTGTTGTTTCTTTACTTGTGTTCAATTTATTTTCTTTTAACTTTTTAAGTTGGATGCTTGCATGGCTCATTAACATTTTAGCTATTATTTGCCATATAAAAATTTAAATGTGCTTTTCCTTTGGACTATTATTTACCAATATTAACATTGTATTTTTATTTTACTTCAGTTTAAATATTTAGAATTTTTCATTATTATTTCTTCTCTGGCTAATGGGCTATTTAGAAGAGTTTATCTATAAATCAAAAAATGACATTTTTTTGTTATTAATTAGTAGCTTCAGGGTCAGAGATTATGATTGACAGTTACCATTTTTATTTTGTAGTTAAATGGAGTGTGTATTCTTTAATTGTTGGGTGAAGAGGTCAACATTTTCTTATTGAATTAACCTTGTTGATTGTGTTTATAAAATAGCATATATCTTTGTTGACTTCTTTTCTCTAATTGACCTATTAGACACCTAGACTCATGTGTTTGTATCTTAAAGCTTAATAGCCAGTCCGCTTTGTAATGTATAGAGCTATTTTACTAGATTCATATATTTTTAGAATTATTATATCATCCTAGGAATTGAATATTTTCATATTAAATAAGGATTCTCTTTGTTAATGATTTTGTCTTAAATATAATTTTGTCTGGCATTAATTAATTTACTGCAACTTTATTTTAGTTAGTGCTTAGTTAAGGGTTTTTCTGGACTAAATTTTTGCTATCTTTTCACTTTCAATATATTTGAGTACTTATAGCATATATTTGAATTTTTAAATACAATTGACAATATTCTAGATGTTCCAAATGGATGTTTCAGTCTATTTACATTCATTGGGATGATGTATTTGGGTTTACTTATACTATGCTAATATTTACTTTATATACTGCAAAGTCTTAGGGGAGATATTAATACTTATCATCACTGTCATTACATTTTTTTGGAACTCAGAGACACCATATAGACAGCAAGTTTCTCTGAGCTGTCCCTTTCACTCACCCTCAACCTACATCTTCACGGTGGGTATAGGTCCTTTAATTACCCAGCTTGATTCAAGGGCTTCAGTTTACCAGCTCGGCCCAAGACCTGGAATCTCTATTAATCTCGTATGTGGCTTTTGCCCCTAGGACACTCTTGACTTCAAGTTTATTTAACAATTTTGTTTCATTTGTTTATTTGCACTTGGGAATTGATTTTCTCTTGAGCTTTTGAAAAGCACTTAAAAGAATATGTATTATAATTTATGAAAATCTAAATGTATTGAGGATTTTACTGACTATAAAATTTGTCATATGGTCAGAAATAGAATTCTGTCTGCTACTGCTTCACTTTGAATTCTTCTTGCCCACCACATCGTTCCTATCCAAAGACCCTTCCCGACCCAAAGCAGACTACATTGTTCTCATAGAAATGAAGAACACACAGGGCATATTAAGTTCAATGACAAAATTTTCAATAAACAACCTATATAATTGTATTTATTATTAACTTGTAGAAATGGCCAACCTTTTGGCTAGTGTTGAACTAATTTGGGTTAACAAATATACGGCTCTCGGTAGATAGAATGATGTTGATAATTTATCAAAAGGGCATAGAATGAGACTTGACCTAAATATCAGTTCCTTGCAGATATACTTTCTCTTTTGTCATTTATTTAATGCATGTATAGACTTGGAAAAATTTCTTATGGTCTTAACCTTCACTGTACATTTGAATCACTTGTGGATCTTTAAATAATAATCTTTAAAGTCTGTTTCCAAATATTTTGAGTACATTTTTCAGGAGTGGGCCCAGAAGCAGACTGGGGGAGAGGCCTGAGTACAGGTGATTTTTACAAGCTTCACAGATGATTGTGTATCAGACAGGAATAAAACGACTAGCTTAAGCAACTCAGCTAGGACTTTCCCATCTGCAAAAGAGGACTGTGGACTTAAATAATTGTTAAGATCCCTTCCTACTCTTTTACACTATGATGTTTTTATGATCCTTACAGACCTTTATAATTTGAACAAAAGTCAGAATACAAGATAATTTGGTATTAGAGAACCATTGGGTCTCTTTCAAATGTTTCCTATATGACGCTTTTAGCAAGCTCCAGTTACAGAGAATGCTGACATTTGTCCTGCACTGGGAAAATCCTAACTCTGTTTTAAACCTAAGGGTGAGAGGTGTAGACATTATAAGAAAGAAGGGCATAAAGGAATAAGAGTGAAAGGTATTAATTAAATTTTAAAAAATATAGTAGATGAACAATCTACAGACCTGGGCCTTGCGGTCTTTGCCTCCTAAAAAGATTGTTATTTAAATACAATGAGAGAAAAATAAAACCACTGCTTTTTTTCCCCCACATGTACTGAAGGTGCTTTTACAAGTAATTAAGAAATGTCTGTCATCTTCATTAATTTATTGGCATTATTAAAGAGGAGGGGTGTGCCACTTTTCTCTGTGGCAACTTATGACAGGGGCTAGCTGCCATGATCTTTCAGCCAATAATCAGTGCAGATATTTATGGCATGCCTTATGTCCAGAAATGTTCTAATTACATTACTAGGCTGTGTCATCAGTATCAAGGATAAAAGTAAAGCCTTACCCCTAATTTTATTCTAACTCACTCACTATCATTTGATTCCTGTCTACGGATTGTGAAAGATCAGACCAGAACAAAGTGAGGCAGCTATAATTTGACTGTCACACAAAGGTACC
>NW_017732328.1:244106-258587 GCF_001890085.2 Hipposideros armiger | reverse complement strand
AAGGTGACCATAGTGATATTTAGCAATGAGGTATGTAGCACTTTTTTCTAGAATGAGTTCGTGAACTTAATTATCAGATTGTGTGTGTGTGTGAATATTTAGATATAGTCCAAGTAAATATGTATAAATATATAAATATAAAAATATATTATATGTAGATATATTTATATATATACACATTATATAAATATGCATGTATATATTAGGCTTTTCTATACCATTGTGTTCATTCCTCTCTTGCTAACTATGGCTGTGATCAGAATACCACAGCATATTACTACAGGATATTACTCAGGGATCCCTGTTTCAACTACTTCCTTTTACAGTTAAGGTGACTGAAGTTCAAGAGGTAAAGTAATTAGTCCAAAAATCACCAAGAAGTTGGTCAAAACTAAATATGGGGTTGGACTCTGAATCTCTGGCTTCCAAGTTTAATGTCTGTTTCCCATTAAACCACGGTCATTACACAAAGTACTAAAGTTCAATGTGCTCACTCTGTTTTATTTATTTATATTTAATAGAAATATACAGTAATGTACATATTCAATTAACTATTGTCTTTTTTCACTCTAACAATATTATTGTAAACATTTTTGAAACTTCTCTTTTAGAGTTAATTGCAAGGTACCTTATAAAACTCAAACATATTGTAATTTCATTACTTTCTAATTATATATAGAATTTTATTCAAACTAAAGTTATTTCTGAAACTTCAGTTGTCATGGATACTAATGACTAGCATGATTTTCCATTTGTGCATGTTTTCTAAGTTATGTTCCACTGTTTGTGAATGAAAAAGGAAAGGGTCATTAAAAATATATTATAGAAAACTAGGTTGTACTACTTAGTATTCTATTTTGTATTTCCAAAGCAATTTTTTTTGAAATGGAAAATACTCACTTAGAAAAATATGAGCTGTTATATTTATTATAAAGTCCATTTCATTACCTTAAAGACACATTCATTCCCCATGAGTAGGCAAGTACTTATTTATTATTTCATTTCTCTTTTGGTTGAGGGTCAGGGCTATTATAGAGGAGGTGATCATTTAATACATCTACGCCAAGTCAAGTGATAATATCAAAATGTTATAATGTGAAATCTCCTCTTATATGTTGTTCTCATGGTCCATTTTCTCAATAATGGCTTTCATTATCCCATAAACAGATTTGATTTCTCCTTTCCTCTATCACAGATAACAAGTACTCTGCTGCACTGTATCAATTCTACTCAAGTAAAAACTCTTCGTGGATGGACGCATTCATGTTTCACTCATGCATTTATTTATTAATTCTGCACATATTTATTTTACATCTAATCTATATCTCCCACTATTACAGGCACTATAGATATGTCAATAAATATGCTTACAGGATCTTATTGAGACTAACTGCTTTTGGACATCTCTCGGTCTCTTCCTGGAACTCTAAAAGCCAGCATGAACACAACATACAACACTATTATACAACAGACCTATGCACTACAGGCACTCCTTTAGCAGATGGAAAGAAAGAACAAAAAACTATTTTACGTTGGTGTTTCCAGCATTTTTAGAGACTTCCTCTTCTCACTACACTGGTTAATTGTCTTTTTTTAAAAGACAATAGGTGCACACAACAGAAACGCCTTCATAAAGTCATTACGTGACATGCTACAATGTTCATAGTAATCAAGTTTGTGTTTGTCTCCTACTCCCAAGCTCTTCTTCATGTCTAACCTTAAGAGACAATTACTAACTTTACAAATTTCTAGAAGAGTTAAGGTCATCCACAATATAATTGATATATTTCCTTTTTTTTTTAAGGATAGCATTGTACTGCCTGTCACTTCTTTCAAAGCTCTCTGAAAAGCATCTTTTTCTGATTTTCTAAAGCAAGCTTTTGAGGTTTTTTCAAAATCCCATCTTTGGAGATGTTAGTTTCATTTAAAATCCTACTCATTTTCACGAACAATGCCTACAGAAGGGACTCCATAATGATCACATGAATTCACCGCACTTTCTATATTAAACCTTTCTAAACATGGCTTACAGAATTGTTCTGCCTTGAGTTAAAGAGCTCAAACCATGAGCCAGACATCATGCCACAATGGCACAAGAGACACAAATAAGATGTTGTTTTGCTCTTGAGAAGTTTCTACCACTGGAGACTTATGTGTATGTAATCTCTAGCGGTAGAAACATGTATCTCCAAATGTTACCTGTCTTGCTTACTGGATCTCTAGTGTATACATGAAGTATAATTTAAAAATATGGTGAATTTTTAAATTAAAAAATATATATATTACAGTAAAAGATACATTGCCATTAATTCCCCTCAAAATAATCCCCCTTGACTTGAACACATTTATCCCATTGATCTTGTCACATTTCTGAAGCAGCTCTGGAAGTCCTCTTTCGTGAGTGTCTTTAGTTGCGCTGTCATGGCTGCCTCAATATTCTGAATCATTTTGACTTTGCGGGAGAGCCAGAAGTCGCATGTTGACAGATCCGGTGAATAAGGTGGATGAGAACACACTGTAATGTTTTATTTGACAGAAACTGCCATATACCAGAAGCGATGCATGACAGAAGCGGAGCATTGTCATGATGGAGGATGAAGTAAACGCACTCAAGAAAGAGGACTTCCAGAACTGCTTTAGAAAGAACGATGGGATAAGTGTGTTCAAAGTGAGGGGGTATATTTTGAGAGAGATTAATGGCAATGTGTTTTGTACTGTATTAATTTTTATTTAAACATTCATCATATCTTTTGATCACACCTCATGTATATACATATACATATACATGTACATATACATATAGACATACATATGGTTGTTGGAAAAGTCATGATGTATTTTTTCTATGTTTTTCATTGCAAAAACCCGTCATGACTTTTCCAACAACCCAATATATTTTCCTCGTATAAAAATACTGTCCTCCAAAATCTTTGAAATGTATTATATATTACTACAAACTAACTGCCTTCAAAATAAAGACTTTCATATTTAAAGTCCTTTGTTTATTAAAAAAAGAAATGTGCGTTTTTCTATTTGCTACTTTTATAATTTCTTCTTTCCTACTCTGCAGTTTTCCATTTACTTCACTCTAGCTTTTGTGACATGTCTTCATTATGTAGTGATCCCCCTCTCAGAACTCTTTCTTTTGCTAAGGTCTTGCTAGGGTTTCTCTCCCCACTTCACCTTTCTTGTTAGAACCCCCTCTCTCCTTGGTTACACCTCCATTTCATTTTTGTTTTCTTAGGGAATAAAATAGTTTGCAGTGGAGCTTATCTCTCTCAACAATCAGCATGTCTCCCTGAAGGAAACTAACAGCATTTCACCATGCCAGGGCCTCCTTTTCCAAAGTCACGGGACCGCATTCAGCATTTCTGTTCTTTTTTTTTTTTTTAAGTTGGAGCCCAGGGCCACTCAATGTCTGTCCTCCTACCCTACAGCAATCTCAGAACTCCATTTTCCTTCAACTTGTTGCTTTTTATAAATTCTAAGTGTAAGAAACTACACACATACACTGTACACCTGAAAATATAACATTGTATGTCAACTATTATTATTAAAAAGGCTAAAAAAAACACAATGAAGTTGCTTACCACGGTCGTGCACCTAACCAGTTCCACACTAAAAACTACCTCATGTCTCCTGGGTCCCAGTCTATAAATCTTTATACAACGTTTTCAGCCTCTTAAATTGTGTCTGGTCAATAATTTGGGATTAATGAGTGCATAGAACTTTCTATCTTTCCCAAACAAGATACTTCAGTACTTTACTGCTTCACTTTTGAAAAAACATAACTGAAAATAGAGAGATTGATATAAGAAACACTCATATGCTCTCACTTTTGCTTAGTAATGATAACAAAATAACTGCTCACAATAAACTAAAAGGAAGCTAAAAGTAAATTTTAATTGTTCTCTTGACCCTGATACGCACTCACAATTTTTCTAGCCCAGCTTGAATGTCTCTCGACAGCTGTCTTTCTTCCAGCTCTTGGCTTATAGAACATAAATGCTGGGCTGACACCGAGACATCACAGTTTTGAATTTTGTGTTTTCATTCATCCTTGTTATGACACACCACTCAGAAGCTGATAAAGGTATGCCAATCCAGTAAGCAAGATAGGTAGTATTTGGAGATACATATTTCTGCTGCAGGGACAGTATTTGTACAAAGTACCTGCTTAGCAGGTTGTCAACAGCTAGGATATCAATAGTTTTTTTATTGTTTGGTATTTTTTGTTTTCTGGTTTTTTTCCCAATTACTAATTCAGACTTATACTTTGTTTTCCCCATTCCAAATCTCTCTGAATGGAGAATTTTTATATGTTCAATGGTGTGGTAATCTAGTGAAATTTTTATGAAGGTAATTTTTAAAATACTTTAAGCTACCTGAAGGAGTCTCTAAGCTGCTGTGGCTTCAAACATTGAAAAATGTCTATCATTCCATAATATCTATGTATTCTGACTTAAATGCCCTGTCACTGTGTGATTTTAAAAGAAAACGTGATCTGTTAGAAAAGCAGAAGTAAAATAGTCATTATTAAGATCTGGTCTTGGGATCAAGCATCGTATCCTTTGCCTTCTTCAGTAAGTCATCAGGACATCATCCTACCTTTTCCCCACTTTAATTCTTTTCATTTTTTTTTCTCTCCCCTCCCCCCCCGCCACTCCCTCCCTCTTTCTTGGAACAAAACCTATAAGTCACAGATCTACAAAACACTTTAAATGTCATTCAGATTGATCCAGTCTAATGCATGTATCTCTGCGAAAATCTCCTCTCAACTGTGGGCAACCATCCTCTCTGATTGTAGGTCACCTTAATAAATTATCCACAAGGCCTGAGTTGTTTTTTTGGTTTTTTTTTAGCTGAGCCACCCTGCCACCTGTTGGCAGCTCAGCGGCAGCTCAGCTCGGGCCGGATTCGAACTGCTGTTGCTCAGAGCTCAAACTCTTGAGTGAGCTCTTAACCAACTGAGCAACTCTGCCGGCCCAAGGCCTGAGTTTTTGAAGTCACCAAATGTTGCCCATAGGCCAGTGCTCTCAAACATAAATTATTATAAATCAAAACCAGTGGCAGTCCAGAAAGGATTTGCAAGAAATGCTCAACATGATAAAAAGCAAGGACATACAACCAAGGGTACTCTACCCAGCAAAGCTATCATTTAAAATTGAAGGACAGATAAAGAGCTTCCCAGTCAAGAAAGAGCTAAAGGAGTCCATTGCCACCAAACCAGTAGTTCAAGGAATGTTAGAGGGACTTCTTTAAGATGAAAAAAAAAGATAAAAAGTATGAATGATAAAATGGCAATAGTTACATATCTATCAACAACTACTTTCAATGTAATGTATTGAAAGCTCCAATCAAAAGACATAGGAAGGCTGAATGGATAAGAAAACAAGACCCTTACATATTCTGCCTACAAGAGACTCACTTCAGATTGAAATACACACACGGTCTAACAGTAAAGAGATGGGGAAAGTTATTTCATGAAAATAAAATGAAAAACAAAACAAAACAAAACAAAAAAAGCTAGGGTAGCAATACTTATACCAGAAAAAATAGACATTAAAAAAAAGGCTATAGTAAGAGATAAAGAAGGACCCAGTAATCCCACTTCTGGGTATTTATCCGAAAAAAACCAAAATACCACTTCAAGGACATGTGTGCATCCATATGTTCATTGCAGTATTGCTTGCAATGGCCAAGATGTGGAGGCAGCCTGGGTATCTGTCGATGGATGAATGGATAAAGAAGAGGTGGTACATATATACAATGGAATATTGCTCAGCCATGGAAGGGAATTGGTTCTTGCCATCTGTGGTGGCAGATGGACCTGGAGAGTATTGTGTTGAGTGGAGTATGTCAGACAGACAAAGACAGATGCAATATGATTTTGCTTATATGTGGAATCTAAAGAACAAAATAAACCAACAAAACAGAAACAAACTCACAGATACAGAAAACATTTTGATTGTTGCCAGATGGGAGGGGGTTGGAAAAAAGGGAAGGGATTAAGAAGAACACACTGGTTTTACAAAGTAGTTCTGGAGATGTAGGGTATAGCATAAGGAATATTGTCAATAATATTGTAATAGCAAGGTGTGGTGTCAGAGAGTTTTTGGACTTATCAGGGTACATAAGTTTGAATAACTGTGATGTATCTCTGAAACTAATACAATATTGTGTTAGCTATCTTTTAATAAAAATCTTAAAAAAATAAATCTGAACCAATGGAATATTTGTGATAAATGCAGAGCCCCAGACCCTATTCTCAGAGACACAGTCGATACCATGACCACATGTCCTTGCATGGTCTGGTTCCACCTGCCTTTTCAGCCTCAACATGCACCCTGCCCCCACAGCCTTCTAGCCATATTGTCCTGTTATAATTCCTTTTGTCTGATATGCTCCCTCCTGTCCCAAGACCTTTGAATGTGCTGTTTCTTAAGAATAACATGGCATGATATTATTTCAGATCTGATTCTACTACCAGAATGTAAGGACCACAAAGGCAAAAATTTTGTCCTCTTTACTGATGGTAATAAATACATATTGAATAATGTTCACTAAGCTTTCCCAAGGAACTTTTATTTGGTCTACAAATAAAATTTTGAAAAATATTTAAATTATCTTGGACCTTAACAAAGAAGAAATGTACCTTGTTCTCCAGGGTAATCTCCAAATTCTAATCCACCCTGCTTACATAGCAAATGCATACTCGTTGGTGATTAAATAGTATAAATATAAGCTCCTGACCTGAATATGCTATCCCACATAGACTTATGTTAATCATCCAGTATTTCACATCATTTGTTTTAGAAAGAAAATCAAACCCCTTTATATATTTTTTTGCATAATTGTATTCTTAGTACAGATTTTTATCAGTCTTAATATTTTAATTGAAAAAAACCCAATACCGGGCCGACCGAGTGGCGCAATGGTTAAGAACTCGCTTGGGATGCCAGAGGGCCCCGGTTCGGATCCCACATATGAGGGCCAGTGACACTGCCCTCCACAGCTAAGATGCTGAACAACAGCTCAACCTGGAGCTGGGCTGCCATGAGTCGCCGGCGACGGCGTAGGCTGCACTCCCTGTGGCATTGGGTTGCCATGGGCTACCGTATGTAGCCAGCAGCCAGCGTGAGCGGCCAGCAGCCAGCGTGAGCGGCCAGCAGCCGCAGTGAGCGGCCCTCCAGAAGCCGGCGACTGATCTGCCTCACCCGGGAAGAGCGCAATGATGGTGCCAACTTGGGCCAGTGAAGCAACGTCCTCCACAACTAGACTGAAGAACAAAACGACAGCAACTTGTCTGTTCCCCTTCCCCCCAATTCCCCAGCACTGTTCCCATCCCCCCAATTCCCCAATAAAATCTTAAAAAAAAAAAAAGAAAAAAAACCAATACCATTATAAATTTTATTAGGAAGACTCCATGTGAGGTTGACATCCTCTATGTCAAAATACTTTTTAATTTACCGAGTTGCATTTTATGGATTCCTCACTTAAGCATTAGAAGTTTTACTTTAATAATACTATATTCCTTTGCCTTTAATTTAAATTTTTTAAAAATATTTTTTATTGGGGAATTAGGGGAGGGGAACAGCACTTGGGAGTTGGGGGAAGGGGAACAGACAAGTTGCTGTCATTTTGTTCTTCAGTCTACTTGTGGAGGATGTCGCTTCACTGGCCCAAGTTGGCACCATCATTGCATTCTTCCCGGGGAGGCAGATCAGTCGCTGGCTTCTGGACAGCGGCTCACAGCAGCTGTTGGCCGCTCACGCTGGCTGCTGGCTACACACGGTAGCCCATGGCAACCCACTGCAGCAGGGGCTGCAGCCTACGTAGGCTCCAGTGACTCAGGGCAGCCCAGCTCCAGGTTGAGCTGTTGTTCTGCATCTTAGCTGTAGAGGGCAGTGTCACTGGCCCTCACATGTGGGATCCAAACCAGGGACCCTCTGGCATCCCAAGCCATCTCTTAACCAACATGCCACTCGGCCGGCCCTTTGCCTTTAATTTTAAACTAAACAAGGTTACCTGGCTCAGAAAATATTTTCTCTTTATCGCATTACAATACTGTTTACTGTTCAATAATTTAAGAGTTGTGTCTATTTAATCTAGAAATATCTTCAGTGAAACTCCAGACCCTTTCTTTGGTTTATGGCCAGGTAGGTGTTTAGAATAAGATGGTGAATACTACAGAGGCAAATCGATTTATCTTGTCCTATTATTAAAGTTTCTGCCAAGACACATATTAAAGGTGGTGTTAACACTATTTGGAAGATGATTGAAAATAGGGAAATAATATAGTTTGCTGTGAATTTATAACTGTGAAGAAGGATATACGAAGGACGGACAATTAAGTTTGCGAACTTGTTGCAACGATGTTGCTCACCTTTTTTTGATATCAGAGAGATTATTCACTATGAATTTGTACCAACTAGACAAACAGTTAACCAAGTTTACTATTTGGAAGTGCTGAAAAGGTTGAGTAAAAAAGTTAGATGTCCTGAACTTTTCCCCACCAATTCATGGCTCTTGCATCACAACAATGCAGCAGCTCACACAGAACTGTCTGTGAGGGAGTTTTTAGCCAGTAAACAAGTAATTATATTGGAACACCCTCCCTACTCCCCTGATCTGGCCCCCAATGACTTTTTTTATCTGAAGATAAAGGAAATATTGAAAGGAAGACATTTTAATGACATTCAGGACATCAAGGGTAAATACAACGACAGCTCTCATGGCCATTCCAGAAAAAGAGTTCCAAAATTTCTTTGAAGGGTGGACTAGGCACAGGGGTTGGTGCATAACTTCCCAATGGGAGTACTTCCAAGGTGACTGTAGTGATATTCAGCAATGAGGTATGTAGCACTTTTTCTAGGATGAGTTTGTGAACTTAATTTTCAGACCTCGTGTGTGTGTATACACAGACACACACACATACACAGACACACTTCTTTGATGAGAATTAGCCATAACAGAATATATACAAAAATACGTGAGAAGGAAAGTTAAATAAAAATTTACAAATGTATGGCATGTATGATGTTTGAAAGGCTAAAAACCAACAAAAATCTCTTAAGCTCTATTCAGACTAGGACAGGAGGAAAACGGCAGCCAGTGGTAAATATTACCAGATAACAGATAGGAAAGGGAAGGGACAGGATGGGAAGGGAAGGGAAGGGGGAGAGGAAAGGAAGGGGAAAGAAGGAAGCAGGAAGGAAGGAAGGAAGGAAGGAAGGAAGGAAGGAAGGAAGGAAGGAAGGAAAGAAGGAAGGAAGGAAGGAAAAGGGAAACCATAATTTGGTTTTAGATTTCTGCAGAAGAGGAAATAATCTTTCAATAGAAAAATAATATCCACCAATGGTCTGTTCCATTCCACACAGTGCAAGGCACTGTAGACCAGTGGTTCTCAACCTGTGGGTCGCGACCCCTTTGGGGGTTGAAAGACCTTTTCACAGGGGTCGCCTAAGACCATCAGAAAACAAAAAGATATTTACATTACGATTAATAACAGTAGCAAAATTACAGTTATTGAGTAGCAACGAAAATAATTTTATGGTTGGGGGTCACCACAACATGAGGAACTGTATTAAGAAGTTGCGGCATTAGGAAGGTTGAGAACCACTGCTCTAGACAATGCTTTTGTGCTTAATCCTCATAACAACTCTATAAAGGATGTGCCCTACCCCAATTATTCAAAGAAAAAGAACACTGGGAGATATTAAGAAACCTGTCACACAGAAAATTCACAGTAATGCCAGGATGTGAACAGAAGTTAGTGTGACTCCAGAATTTATATTCAATTTTTTATTAATATTAATAAAATATTGATATTCTATTTTTATTAATATTAAACCACAAGCATTCCAATATCTTTACTGACATTACTGGCATACAGTGTCATCATTTTACTATGTACCATGCAGTGAAAATGGTTGGGAGGACTGTGGTCTGCTATACTTCTGTGTACCTCACCTGCTAGTTCCTATCATTGTTTTAAATTATCTCATATTATTGCACATGTGAATAAGTAAATGCTTTTTTTTTCCCCCATGCAGGCCAGTAGTAGATGGAAGGCAGCAACCAGCTAGGTTCAACTGAAAAAAATGCCATAAAGTCATGTTTACTAACATAAATCCTATTTAGTCGCAAGATCTAGGGTCAAGAGGAGGATATGAGAGCAGTGTGGTAAGAAGGTGAGTTTCAAGCTTAATATCAGCTGAAATGATCTTGAAGTTGGTAAAATACTGGGTTGTTGGAAAATCATGACGTATTTTTTCTATGTTTTTCGACAACCCAATAGTTAGAAGTATAGTTTCAATTAATGAGTCAGTGTTTATAACTCAAACTGCTATTGATATAATGGTCTAAAGACAGCACCTGGAGAACTGGGTTAATTCACTCTTTTGCATCCGCTCATTCATACAAGCAATTGTTGAAAATGCACTGTGTTCCAAGCACTTCTTTAGTGTTGGAAAACGTGTACATCTGTGGGTGCCACGTACAACAAAAAAAAGTTAACTAATGCAGTGGAGCAATGAACTAGCCAAACAGCTGGTAAATAATCTGCTGCCCCACAAGAGAGGAAAACAACTTCATAAAACAAATCTGCATGCTATGTTATATTGGCTTTTTAATTTTGCTAATTTTCAAGACGGTATCTTCCTGAAATATGTGGCAATAATTTTTACCAACCATTATTCCTACAACAGTGTTTGAAAGGACTTGCGATGCCTTCTATTCCCAAACATACTGTTTTACAAATTCATTTATTAGCTGCAAAGTGGAACATGGATCTGTCCATGTTTGTTTCCCCAGCTCAGACCTTTCATTGAAGTTGCCCATAATTGTTGAAATTCAAAAAGCCTCTCTGTACTAGAACAGATTTTGATATCTGAAAAATCGGCTGGTCTGGGTGACTCCTAAGATCTTCTCATACTCTGCCTTCCACAACATCAGGTTTGTTCATCTTAATATCTGTCCTCTGGTCTTGGATTATGACACACTGCCCATACAATTACTTTAGTTATCTCTATGTCTTCTTGTCCCCATTTTTCCCCCCTACATTCCCTTATCTAATCTCCAAAGCCATCTTGGAAATGACTTTCAAATTCTTATATTTTTCACTAATCCTACTGCCAATGCCTAAATTCATTTTTAGTCAGGATTTATCCTTAATATCCTTTCCTCCCAATCCATCCCCAGCATGAGTGTGCAATTACCCTTCTTAGAACCAACCTAAATCAGGCACTTTGTTATGTGAAAGTCGCTGGTGGCTTTACATCACCTCTTGCTCTGAATTAACTTTACACTCATATCTTATTACTTTTCTGCGACTCCTTGAACTGCCCCTTTTTGTCCTTTTCACCAAATCATATACATACAAATACAAACTATGTTTCTTTGAACCTAATATGTATTTCCATTGATCCATGGTATCAGACATGTTGTTCTCTGTTGCTTCCTTTCAGGTTCTGCCTGATGAGCAACTATAAACATGTCTGTGACACAGCTCGCATGCCACCTCTGTTATGAAACTTCATTTAAAGTCCACAGGCCATGTGCTCACTTGCCACTGTGTGTATTCACCTATTATGATAATTTCCTCACTTTATTTCAAAGGTGTCTCCTCTGTGTCTCACGAAGCTGAAAGGTCTTTGAGGGAACAAACTACTAGTTTTCTTGAGTCAAATATTCAATAAATGTCTAATGAGTTAGTTCCATTCTCACTCTCAGCTGCCATGAATCCTTTATGCAGCCTTTCTTCCCAGTCAATAAAATACACGAATAATTTTAACCTAACACCAATCACAGAAAGGAATTGTCTCTCATTTTC
Organism: Hipposideros armiger; assembly: GCF_001890085.2. Classification (NCBI taxonomy): domain Eukaryota; kingdom Metazoa; phylum Chordata; class Mammalia; order Chiroptera; family Hipposideridae; genus Hipposideros; species Hipposideros armiger. The sequence goes on along the minus strand of NW_017732328.1, from coordinate 246,754 downwards.
TATACCTGATGTCTTTGCTCATATTTTATTATGTTTCAGAGGGGGGAAAAAGCTTCTTTGTGGGGAAAATTATTACTCTATAAATATCAAAATGTTAAAAAACTGCACAACTTAACTTCTTAATATATGTTGTTGCTTATTAAAAAGTAACCATTCCCTTAGAACACAGTATGAGGGGAAAAACAAGACACAAACACATCTATGATGAATGTGTCAAAGAAAAATCTAGCTTCCAGGCAGGTGATACAAATTTGATGAAGAGAGGGAATCACACTGTATACTGTGAATGTTTTATGATCTGTAAAATGTGAAAAGTAATTCAAAATGGTGAATTGACAAAGCACTCTAGATAAAACACATACAAAAAAATAAAAATGCAACTAGAAAAGTTTCAAACTTAGACATTATAAATGTATATTCCCATATGGGTTTCTGGACATATATGTTAACAGAAATATCGAAATGACTAAATCGTCCATATATTCTAGGCACACGGCATTTGGATATTTGAGGCCAGAAGTAGCTGCTCACCAAACAATCCACTACAAGAGTGTTTTTTTTCTCACACAAAAATTGAATCTTAGCATTTTACACACACACACACACACACACATACATACATATATGTATATATATAAACAATCACACATATGTACATATATATGATGAAAAGTCCTTACTCATATGGAGGGACTTTTAAAAGCTAGTTCCCACCACTTGTCTAGAATCATTTCCTGGCACCCTAGATCTCACTTTCTCTGCTCCTGTTTGTAGTTTCCCAAACACGCAGACTCTTTTCTTTCACTTTCCATCTGCCTTGTCTTTCTTTTCTTCCCAGAAACAAACAAATCTTATCTCAGAGCCACCTCCCCATACATGTCTGTTTTACATTTCCAGACACCCATGTTTGGCCAGCCCAGTGTGTCCATGGTATATTTTTAAAAAATAGCATTAAGTTTAATATTATTTAAAGTTTTTTTTTATTATTGCATGTATGCCTTTTAATGTATTAAAAATATTGAGCTCTTGCTATGACCACTGGAGTTAAAATAATAAAACAGAAATGATTTCCGTTCTCAGCAAGCCTACAGTGAATTGGGGAAGACGGGCATTATATAAGCAATAACAATAAAACATATGATTGAGTAATAAAGGATATATGAGGATATATTGCAGGAGTCAAGCCCAGTACAGGAGTCAGGGAAGGTTTCTCTGTTTCTCCGTGAAAGTTCTTTTTATGTTGAAACCATAAAGATAAGCAGAAGTAATGTCTATTGCCTAATGCAGAACATGATGTGTAACCAGCTCACAGTAGATGTTCGTTGAGTGAGCACATAAATGACAAAGTAAAATGTTTCTTCAATTTTCTATATAATTTTTGCAAACTTCTGACACATTTTTGAAGAGATGGAAAGCTTCACAGTTCAGGTTTTATCTCTTAAAATAAAAATATATTTTAACACAAATAATTTAAATTAGAACCCTGTAATGATGTAGTCCCACTTGTGCTCCACCTCCCACCTCTAGGATACTTGTTATTAAAGCCAGAGTGATATGTGATATGTTGAGTTACCAGTGCTATGCAAATTTGTAAGAGCCCACTTTTTAGCTGTTGTATAGAAACACATTGTGCCTATTATTTTTTAACTTGGTTAACAAATTTAATTCCTCATTCTCATTAAGGTGAAGAAAATTGCCCTATCCGATTTTTCCTAAAGATGCCACCACTTTTGTTGTCTACTTTCTTGACGCAAAGAACCTGATCATCATCCTCCTGCAAGACACATCATCCATCTTGTCATCCATTGGCAAATATTTTTTTGTAAGTTTTTTCCACTGACAGCTAATTCTATTTTGCCAATCTACAATACATAGAAGAATGGAACTAAAGTTGTTAAAAAAACGAAAAAACAAAAAAAACCCAAAAAACTAAGTTGCTGCCACTCAATGAGTTTGGGGAATTTTCTAGCCTAGTGCCTTAATATTTAGATTTTGAGCATAATGTGGCCCGTGCCTGACATTTTTCTAAAGACCTAATTCAGTAAACACTTGTAATCTGCCAGTAGGGACACAAAAAACACACTATAATAAATCTTATTAGCTACATATTTGCAAAAATGAGTTGAGAGATATGTTCATAACCCATAAACATGTTACACAGAGTATGACAGACCTCTATTTGAAAAAGGAAAAATAACTAGTAAAAGAAATTATGATGCACTGGCTAATTCCATTTCCTATAGTACTTTCAAATTACACTTCACTCTGCATTTGGACAAAACCGCCATGTCTTGTCTTTGCTGAGGACAGAGATCTGCACCCTCTGCTTCAGACTTGGAAAATACCGCCCTTCACTTCATGGCTTTCTTCAGGAAGGTACCTTCTCACCACATCCTCAGCAATTTTTTAGAATTTACTTTGTTTATCAAAATCTTGTTTTACCAATCTTTGTAGTTTAATTGGAAAGAAGGTGAACCATGAAGACAGAAACAACTTTTAAAATTTAGATTTCAGGGCTGGCTGAGTGGTGCATTGGTTAAGAGCTGGCTTGGAACGCCAGAGGGCCCCGGTTCGGATCCCACATATGAGGGCCAGTGACACTGCCCTCTACAGCTAAGATGCTGAACAACAGCTCAACCTGGATCTGG
>NW_017732328.1:228811-243881 GCF_001890085.2 Hipposideros armiger | reverse complement strand
TCCTCCACAACTAGACTGAAGAACAAACACAACAGCAACTTGTCTGTTCCCCTTTCCCTGATTCCCAAGCACTGTTCTCATCCAATTCCCCAATAAAAAAATCTTTAAAAGAAAAGAAAAGCAAACTTTACTACCAAAACTGTATAATATACATGTCCTGTATATCACCTATTACCTGCAGAGTGGAGATAATAATAGTACCTACCTCAATGGTTATAATGAGAATTAAGAAAGATAATAGTTGTAAAACAGTTTGTAAACCAAATTACTGAATAATGGAGCAAACTCTGAATCCAGATGTTTGATTTCATAGTATCAATATTTTTTTAAATCAATCTTGGGCTGGGGAAAGATTTTTACTATATTGCCATGTTATGTGGGAATATTTTAACAGCATGTATGTATATGTTTTATATATATATATATATATATATATATATATATATATATATATATATAATTAAATGAGACCAAAATATGTTTCCAGTATAAAAATAAAAAAAAAATTAAGTGCCACTAAATTTTACTAGAGTTCTTGTTCTGGTTTAGCATGACTAGATTTTTTCATTTTCAGTTCATCTAACCATTCATTGCTAGAATCTGAACTTTTACCTTGTCTGAATGCCACTATCAGAGGGATAGAGAATGGTAAAGCTTAAAAAAGAAAAATAAATTAGAGCTAACTTGGTTCAAGCATCATATTTGTAAATGGAAGGATCAGGCTCAAAAAAAGTAATTAATTAATTTGGTAGAAAGAAAAGAGGAGAGACAGATGCACTAATGAGAAACCAACCTCACTCTTGAGTAGAGACCTCTCAGTATTGCCACCTGGCAATAATCCATTACCCAGCATTTAGCTATTAAAATTTTAGCTTCTCTCTACTAGACTCTGCTCACTCCCCATCACGTAGAAGGAAGGAGGGGTGTCTCAGGTAATAAATATTCAAAAGACAGACAAGTAAAACAGCATTAAGTAATTCAGCATGCCTGGAGCAAAAAGTCTATTTGAGGAGTAGCAGACATAGGACTGGGCAAAAGAAACAGGATCCAAAGAAGGGGGACTGTGTGCCATGAACACTGAGGATGAAATAGAGAAATATAAGACTGTAGGCCAGGAGATCAGGTGGGACAGAACCACGTTAGTGAACGTAAGATAACAGTGGCAGCATGAAAGAAGAGTTTCAGGGACTGGCTGAGAGGTGCGTTGGTTAGGAGTTGGCTTGGGACGCCAGCTCTGAGCAGCAGGATCTGGGTTTGGATCCCACATGAGGACCAGTGATGCTGCGCCCTCTACAGCTAAGATGGTGAACAGCAGCCCAACCTGGAGCTGGGCTGCCGTGAGTCACCAGCAATGGCATAGGCTGTAGTGATGCTGGCCAGCAGCTGGTGTGCACATTTGTGAGCTGCCGTGAGCAGCCGTGAGTGGCCATCCAATGGCCAGTGAGTGACTGCCTCACCGGGAAGAGCACAATGATAATACTATCATGTGCCAGTGAAGTAACGTCCTCCACAACTAGACTAAATAACAAAAAACAGCAACTTATCTGTTCCCCTTCTCCAATTCCCCAATAAAATCTTTAAAAAAAAAGAGTTTCAGGATGGTAACAGATAATTAGCAAGATGCAGAGGAAAACATGTGGATATGATTTGGAGAGGGAGTTACTGTGGAGAGTGAGGAAGGACGACAATGACTCCCATGCATATTACCTGGGTAGTATGGTGTAATGGATAGCACAACCCATGACAAATGATGAAAGTGGTTTACAAGGAACCAGATCGTCAGGTAACTAAGGCTTTCATGTGCACCTTTAAGATGGTCATACGCCTAGTGAAAGTATCAACTAGTCACCAGCAATTTTTGTGAATGCATGCCACTTTCCCTAATGCTTTCATTAGGCAAAAATAGAGAATTAGGTTTCCTTTTGTAGTCCAAAAATAATAATAGTAATAATCTCTCTTCATCCCTAATCCATGCAAACCCACAGGAAGAATCTAAATTCACCTTGTGTGTGACACATTTAAATACTTTGCAAATGTTATCTCACCAATATCCACATTATCTCTATGAGGCTTGCCCAGGAACAATTTACCCCCAACTTTGTAGGGTTAAAAGAGACTCATCTGGGGAGCTAAAAATAAAAATTAAGCTTCTGAAATCAGCTCCTGATGTGTGATTGAAACTGGCAAATGGGTATTTATAGTTCACATGTTTTGAGTTATTAGAGTGTTTATTTACTAGTAAACAATAAGCTTGGGAGCAGGAGAATTGAAGATGGCTTTTTCAGTACAGGCATTTTTTTTTCTTAATTTTTTGTAAGTTTTTCCAATGACCTGTGGTCTTAACAAATAAGAATCTCTGGGTGAGGTTCAACACCAATGAAATACCCATGGAAATGTGGAAAGAAATGTTCACTATATAAAATTGGATTTTTACATCAAACATCATCCTGAAATCCATCCTAATACAATAACATGAAAAATATATTTCATAAGTTCTACCACTGAATCACGCTATATGGATAGGTCTGCTGTACATTCTTTATTATACCTTGGTAAGCAACTCTGATGAAACACTACAGCCCACATTTCCAATTGAAGTAATTCATCACTCCTGGGGAAAGATGGAAAATGATTACTTTCTCTCCTCAAATCAACTGTTCATTTGTTTGTTTCATGTATTTTTTTAGATTCCCACACTCACTTGAATTTTTCCTACCTTTCTGGCTATTCCTTTGCAGTTTCTTTGGCTGATCTCTCCATTGTCTAACCTTAAAAATTTGACGGACTACCTGGATCCCTATTCTCTTTTACCTCCACTCACTCCCTATGGGCGATCTTAACTAAATCAGGTAGGACATGATGGTAACTTGGGCCACAGTGGAGTGTCATAGAAGGGAAAAACAAAAGGCTAATGTACTAGATACATTTTAAAGGCAGAGCTGCCAGGATATCCAGAATGACAGACTACAGGGTGCACATGAAACAGAACCATCAAATATGATGCCATGATTTGGGGCTGAACAACAAAAAGGATAAAGTTGCCATTAACTGTGTTGGATAAGACTGTGAAAATAGCTGCATATGAGAGGCCTATTAGATAATAGAGTTTGATTAGTGTCTTAGTATACAAAAAAGGAAAGCAAAGCTTTCTTACAAGTAATATGTACAAGTAATATGGAATATGGAATTTAATTTAGGGATTAAACCTTTCACAATTATGAGAGCTGGTGATGCAGTCTATGGAAGGCCAATATACGAATCTACTGGTGAGCCTAAACACAATAGGACCAGCAGTCAGTAAGAAAGCTAGAAGGGAAACAGGGTGAGCAAGGCCAAAGTAGAACCTTCAAGAACAACCAAAAACCTGCAAAAGCAAACTGGAACACATGTGGACAAACGGAGACCCGTGTCTATTTCTCACCACTTCTAACTTCAATAATGAGTATGCCTTCAGAAGCTGGCACTGTTGGCCATAAGCTCCTGGTTCAAGACTCAGAGAAGTGGGAGGAGGAGACTCCATGGGAGCAGTCGGAGCTGCAAACCAGGCAAGCGATCCATATCAACAAGCTGGGTGGCAGATCCGTGACAGTGAGCATGTGCGGCCGCGCTTCGTGTTCTACGCAGGCGTTCTCTGCATAATGGCTGCTGTTTTCCTATCAACATTCACGTGGCTTGCCCTCCCCTTTTTGTAAGGACTTCATTTTTCTCTTGAGGACTTCTCAGGCCGCCATTTTTAATGGTGATCCCACTCTCCCCCACAAAATCCTTTCTCTATTTGTGTCCTAATCACTTTTTTATCTTGTTAACACTCTACATCTATTTTATTGGTGTATCTTAATTTTCCTCTCACCCACTAGACTGTAAGCTTTATGAGAGCAGCTTTATTGGCTGTTCTGTTAAACAGTGTTTCCCAATTCTGGCACTGAATAATGTGTATTGAACTAAATGAAGAAATATTAGTTTTTAAATTAAATAAAATGCCCTGAAATTTTACAAATTATATTAATCATCTTCAGTAGATTTCTGTTCCAGAAGAAATGGCTTTTATCTTTCTGTAGATGCTTGAAAACACCAGTGTCTATTTCATCTATTAGGTTGAACCATATGAAATTGCTATTTTCTAATTCTTTTTAAACCACAGAAGTGGTAAATTTATATGGCTAACTAATATACTAATTTTATAGAACTCAGAAAAAATGCAACAGAATGAATCTATAAATAAAATTGATCTGTGTTGTGTATTTTGTGTGTGTATCGTGTGTGTGTATATGTGTGTGCTGATTTATTTTTCTCCTTTGACTTCCCGATGTTTACAAACATAGTTTTCCATTCTGAAATCTACAAATTAAATAGATACCAGTAACTTCATAAAAAGCAAATATAAACAAACAACCGAACAAGGGCCTGTCATCTACCCAGAACTCAACTGCTTGTAAATTTAACTGCTCTTATGTAGTTATATGCAGGTTAAATACTGGCACTCAGTGCTTTAGTGAGGAAGCCATTTCTCTGGATTCCACTGTTGCTTCTGCAGAATCATAAAAAGCTAATCATTTACTAGCTACTTTTCCCTGTTGTAAAAATATATAAAGAAAGTTTCAATATAATATGCTGACTGTATTAAAAGTGAGTTACGTTTTCATTTATACCTTTGTATTCTTATAATACATTTTTATATAGCGATCCCTGAGCAAATAAAACTGCTTCACAATAGAAAACACACATACATACACACACATGCACACACACAAAGTAAAAATCTGTATTTTATCCCTTTTCACAGAGCAAACATTTTTTAAATGTTATTTTAGAAATGTTTTAAATGAAGAATTAAGAAGCCCTCATTTTCAGAAAGCTAATTCTCACACATTTCTCCACCATTATTCATTCTCTATCTACCTTAAGAATTGACTGTGCTATTCTTATGCATTCTATTTCTTTCAAACACTTAAATAAGCACAAATGAAGGGAAAATGAGACTTCCACACATAGTACGTATGATGGAGGAGAAGGTGTCCTTGGAATTTGGGGTGGCAGCTTCAGGTGAGATGCTGAAATAGGAATGGAGATAGGATGCAAAGGCTGAACAGTTAAAAAAGGAAACTAACTCATTGATCACCTGTGACATATCAGCAAATTGCTAGTTTGCTTCCTCAGCAATTGTGCAAGGTCAGACTAGTCTCTTCTAACTCCACATTTGAATGACTTGAGGTTAATAAAATTATCCAACCTAGTATGCATTTTTTTATTTTTTTATTCATCTACTTATGTATCTGTTTATGCTTTGCATTTTGGCAAAAATTATTTGAAACAGCTTTAGAATCATACATTTAACAAGTCATAGCACTCACAACGGGACACAGCTCTCTTTGATGATAAACGTTTTGCTTTGCCAGCTAAACTGTGCCATAATTTCTTTTGTTTGTTTTTTTTTAATTAGTTTCAGGTGTACAAAACAATGTAACAGACATTTACACCCCTCACTAAGTGATAACCACAGCCCCCACAATCTACTAGCACTCTGACATCATATATAGCTGTTATAATTCCATTGACTCTATTCCCTATGCTGTACTCCGCATTCTGTGACTATGTATATATTAAATTATAGTTGATATTCATAATCTCTTAATATAAAAACATGCTAATGACCAGGTAATATACTAAGGATTTGTATTTTCTCTCCAAAAGGACTGACTTCACTTATTTGCCAAAATGAGATGAAATGACTGTTAAATCATTTTTTAAATGTCTTTATCTCTAATTTAAGCCATAGTAATTCTAAATTGACATAGTACTTCTAGGAGAAGTTCCTAAAGGAAAATAATCTCTTTAGTAAAACCATCTTTTAGTATACTATAGCCCATTGGCCGTCGGTTTGGTGGTCATTTCTATAACTCAGAATGTCAGAGTTCATTTTGTTTCTTTAATTTTATTGATGAAAATTTCTGTCCTGACCTGGTTCTGCCCCCTCTATATATTTTTTAAATTTACACATGTGTTTTCCAAACCTGTGGTGGGGGACGGGGGTAACATGATTTTTTAACTAGGGAAGAAAATCTCATGTTAAAATATTCCTTTCTGTGTCTATGAGTTTTGTTTCTTCATTTGTTTTTCTTGTTATTTTGTTGTTTTCAGTTTTATATACCACACATCTGTGAAATCACCTGGTTCTCCACTTTTTCTGTCTGACTTATTTCGCTTAGCATGGTAATTTCAAGATCCATCCATGTTGTCACAAATGGCACTATTTCATTTTTTCTTATGGCAGAATGGTATTCTGTTGTGTATATATCAAATATATGGTGATGGAAGGAAAACTGACTCTGGTGGTGAACACACAATGTGATATATAGATGATGTATTACAGAATTGTACACCTGAAATCTATGTAACTTTGCTAACAATTGTCACCCCAACAAACTTTAATTTAAAAAAACCCTTTCTCTGTAGTTCTTTCTCAGCATATTTTTCCTGTTGAATAGTATTTGTTCAAATAGAAGAACATGTAAAACATGGCTCTGAACATTAATCAAGCAAGTTCAGATGCTCTATGTGTTAATGTCATTTGAAAAGTTGGCTATGTTATAGCTGTTATCATTTTGTATAATTGATTATGCTATACTGAAATATACACACATGGAATTTAAACTGAAAACCTTTTCCTTAATTTTAGACTTGATAGCTGGGATTTGTTACATTTAACTGTTAAGTACATTGAGGGTAAGGATTGTAGATATTTAACTTCATGTTGAGTGGTGCCAAAGGTGAAGACCAACTTAAACAGTAAACACAATTAAATTTTTCATTAGTGCATGGACCAGTTTTATTTCTGCAATGTGCACTATAAAGTAATTCCATGTAACAACTTTAATTAAATCAAGATATTAGATTTTTAGCTTTGCATCCTAAAGCTTATCTATACTAGAAAATGTGACTTGGTACTTTAGAGTCAGAAGTTGGGTTTGAAATCTGTTTCTGCCACTCTACAGTTAGGCAGAGAAAGAATTAAATTTTTAAGCCTTATTTTATCAGATAATATCTACAAGTAAGGTTAGGTGAGTATTGGAATTTGCGAACCTTCAGAACCGAGTACACTGCAAATCTAGTCAGAAGCTTAACTAAATACAGATAACATGTTAGTGACCTTCAGAGAGACATGAGCTAAACATTATTAGAATTCATACAGTCTAAACCCCAAAAATTTCTTGAGTAGTTTGGCTTAAAGACATGACCATGGTTCCTATATTTGTCATCATCTATTTCTATGGTTAAATTGGTTTATTTACAATTGGAGTATTTATAAATACTACGACTTCAAAAAGCCATTATTGCTTTTATTTGTTGCTATTATTATAAGTCCTGTTTCAAAAGGAGTTAACCCTTCAGTGTGTGTATGAAAAGTAGGTAGGAGAAGGGAGGTAAAACGCCCTCTTCCTAGCATTCAACCCTGAAAAGAAAAAAGTGGGGGTGGGTGAAGAGCACTGTATAGAAAGACAAAGGAAGAAGAAGGCTGTCAGTCCTGAATGGAATCTAAGAAAACCAAATATGAACTCCTGCCTTACTTTATATCCAATGATGTCTAAAATTGTTTAATCAGCTAAATTAATTAAGCACTGTATTAAAATTCTCATTTACTGTACACATTCATCAGCAAGATATGCTCAAAGCCTAAACTTAAGGAACATTAAATTTGCTTAACTCTTTCTGATTAAAATTAATAATAATAATAAAATCTTTCTTTTGTATCCTAATAGTAATTTCCATTGCCAAGTACCAAAATGTTTTTCCATATATATATTTTTTAATATCCACAACATCGCTAGGAGATAGCTATTATTATTTATCCCATTTTACGAATAAGGAAACTGAGGCTCAGGATGCTACAAGATAGGTTTATCATAGTCACAAAGTTGGTATTTGGCAGAGCTAATACTTGAATCCACTTTGGCCAAACTTGAGACTCAAGAGCTAATTTTTCTCCAGGAAAACAATGTAAAGTCAGATGGCCTGGTTTGAATTTAATAGCTTGTATGGGTTTCTTTCCCCTATATCTCCTCAGTTTCCTCTCTATATACAGGCAAAAAACATTTCTAACTCATAGAAATGCTATCATAATTGAGTGAACTCATGTAGATAAACTATTTAGAATAATACCTGGAACATCGGAAGAGCTCAGTTGGGGTTACTTATTGTTAAGATGATGATAACCACAGCAATGATGATGCTGATGGAGGACGAGCAAAAAGAGAAGAAAACAATGAAACAGTCCTTGAAATGATGAAACAACTTTCTGTCTGCGGGTGAAGCTTCTACTACTGTAATAAAACTTAGTATGTAAATTGCTTGCCCCTCAGACACTAAAGGAGTTTCTGCCTTAGGAGCAATGATAAACACACAGGGAGGAAGCTTACCCAGCCCAAATAAGTCTAACCATTCTGTCCACTTCTTGTACTAGTGGTACCACTTTGGACACTCCTGCTCGCTATTGACATTATTATTATTTTTATGGAAAATGCATCTTGGATACATTCCAGAAGCCAGATATGCAACTGGTTCTTTCCCTTACTCTATTCTCTCCAAGCTCTAGGGAACTCTTTCTCCTCACCGAAAGGGACATGTGCGTGGGGGAAGGGATTGGGGAGGGAGCATGAGGAGATGCTCAGCACACAAGATAGATAGCCCCAAGCTGCTACAGTTTATAAGCTCAGTCTGCAGAGGGAAGTCTGCACTTTCCATCTGAACTCTCTAGGCTGGATATTTCTTATTCATTGTGATTTGGTGTTGCCCACAAAACAGATGGTAACTTAGGGGACTCTTCCCTTATAAAAATTGATTGCAAATTCATGAAATTAAAGTAACGTAAAATATAAGGTGCCTGTGGTTTCAAATAAAAAAGCTAATTATATTTCAATTTTTCAAATAAGAAAATAAACACAGAAAACAAAGACCCTGTGTATTTCAGCTCATTGGAGGAAAAAAAAAGACTTCTTTTTAATCCATAAAACAAAAGAATATTAAAGCAAAATTTCTCCCATTATTATGGGTTATCATATTTGGAAAATTGCTCTTAGATGTTCTCTTTATGTTTTTCTTAATGTCGTGTCAGACATGTATCCTCATTGTCTTATTTCACAAATAATGAAGACTTTTAAATATCTTGAAAACAATTAATGGGGGAAAAAGGACAATTTGGTATAAATTGTACCCAACTTTTGCCTATAACTCTCACTGGTGTCAGCAAATTTCTGAGAGAACTTTGTCAATAAAGTGTACTCCTAAACTACATCAGTTGAATTGGAGAGTTCCTCAGATAAAGCCTAGAAGTTGTTATCATACCAATATAAAATTAAGATGCTAATGATAAAATGTGTTTCCCTTAAATTGCCATCTATGAATAGATGGGAAGCATCTTTATTGTCGACTGTCAGATTCACTGGTGGGACTAAAAGCTTTCAGTGTTGACTCCTGTCATTTGCTTTGTGACCTTGAATACGATTCTTAAATTCCCTGAGCTGTAGTTTCTTCGGGTGTAAAATGGAAGAAAATAAATGCTTACCTTTCAAATTGGTTTTAGGATCAAATGAGATAATTTATATAAAAGCAACTTCATACAATGTTTGCCAAACTTCAGATATTAAGGGGAAGATTATCATCATCAGATTCATAGACATCATCATCATCACCTGTGGCTTTCAAAATTTCTGTTTTTCATGGGTTAACAAATATAATTATAAATTATGAGTCAAATCAGACTTTTGTTGTGGGATGCCATAAATTTTTTTTTGATAGACAAAAGGGCAGTTTTGTCAATAAAAATGTAAATGAACATATAGAACGTCTCTGCATGGGAAAGGGATTTACATTTTTTTAAGTGTCTTCTAAGTGGCAGACACCAGTGGCGGTGCCATGAGGTGTTTAGTGAGATGCTTACCATCCAAATATCTCCATATATACCTCTCTCCACAATAAACACACAATCTAAGTTTAAAATAGTATGCTTGCTTTACAAACACGTTATTTAGAAAATATGCAGTTTCTTCTTTAAATGTGATTATAATCCATAGGTCTCACGGATTTAGACATTTTAGTGCCACCTTTACCAGTTACCACTTTACTCACAATAGTTAGTTTAACACCCACAGCATTCCATTAAGAAACTATTTTATAGAAGCTAAAATAATACTTTCAAAAAATAACAAACGTTCCAAGAGCTATTAAAATACTAGTCAAAGGGATGAGAGAATGTTAATGGACAGAGCCAAGATAAGAGATATGTATATTATTTGGTTGTAAAGTTACAAGTATGGTGTAGCTGCAGTGTAATAACACATTTTTTCGTTTGTTTTGTTTTTGGTGGCTTTTTGTTTTGTTTTGTTTTGTTTTGTTTTTGTGGAAACTAGAAAATACACAAGAACAAGTATTAGGGCATAGGCTACAAAAAACTATTTCAAACAAAAACAAACACTCAGAATCTTTCATTATTTTATAATAAAACTAACAGTTACTCAGTTCTTATGATATGCTGCATCCCACCTAAAGTGCTTTACACATACAAATTCATTTAAATAGCACAACTGAGCTATAAGTGTCCCTAGAGCTTTTTCTATATTATTCATGAGAGAGTGAAGCTGAAAGTGTTTTTTTGCCCAGGGTCACATAGCTAATGAGCGATGAGCTGGAATTTCAACATAGATACTCTGACTTACCTTGAACCCCTATCCACCATACTCTGCTGTCTCTAAATCTAGCCCTGTTTCTTTCAATAAAGGATGGTTTATGGTACAGAATAAAACATAAATATGTGGATAGCTTGCACTATTCATAGGAAGGCTTTATTTTATCTATCTGTGTCTCTGCACAATTCATTCAACTAAGCTTTGTGAGATAGGTACTTCAAAACAAACAAACAAAAATCTATGTATTATCGAAGTCATCAAGTGAGAAGCAGTGTTTCATTTAGAAAGCTATTATTGGAACCCGCATTTTTCTCATCTAAAGAAGTTCAATCCAATTTGGCCATAAGAAAATGGAATCAAACCAGAGCTCACCAGTAGCCTGAATCAATAACCAGTCCTGTGACTTTTAGGCATTCCAGTCAGGGCCCGTGTATGTTGTATGTACCTTCTGAACCTCTTTTCTCTTACTGTCACTTTTGCTCTGTTTTCTCTATCCCTTGCTCTTACACATACACACAAAATGGTTATCATTTCAAAACCAAATACTAGTTTGAGTCAATGTTACCTTTTATAAGCCACCTATGTCAATGGGAAAAGTGAATACAAGTTGTTTGTGGTTAATGACACAATAATGTTATACCTATGCCAAGAAAAGGTGTCACTGCAAGAGTCCAGAGAACACAGCAAGGTTGAACATGATAACCACAGAAAATTCTAATCTAGTGACTTAAAAAGATAAAACCAGGTGATGTGAAGAGAATGCAACTTGTTTTGCATGTCCCATTTGCTTAAGATCTAAAAGCACCAGAGCAATTGTTAGCCCTAAAAATATGCTCCTGCCTATCCAACAAGATGTTGTGTGTGTGTGTGTGTGTGTGTGTGTGTTTTAGTTTTCACTACACTGCTTTAAGTGAATTTTTCTTGGGTTCCAAATTCAAAGTTGTGCTCAAAAGACAAAACTCTGACACATTTAAGAAAACTCAGAATATTTGTGTGCAGTGTCTAAAGGCAAGGCCATTATCTGGGGAGAAAAAGGAATCTCTTGATAACTTGTTGGACTGCAAAGTGAGGAATTTGGTTCATAACCACTCACAGTCAATGAAACAAGGTCATGGTCACTACATGGCAGTGCTGTCCGTAGCCAACCAGGATCGTGTGGGCACATGCACAACCCAGTCAGGTATAGTGTCATTGAAATGCTTGGAGATAAGAGATTGACAATGAATCATCTGATCTCAATGTAGCCTAGTGCTCTGTGTTTCCCATCACTTTCTAACTAATCTGAAGACTCTGAATCCAAATTACATAAGAACACTGTAAAAACAGAGGGGAGGAACTATAGAACACTGAAATACTGACATATCCACAGCGCAGGCCGTTTAAAGAACTCAGGTTTCAGTCAGAAGATGTGGGTTAGCTGTGAGATTTTCACTAATTCCTATAAAGTATCAATCTCTGTTCCTCAGTCAGTGAAATGAGATTGGTACATTTACCTCCTCATAGATACTAGGAGAATTATATGCAATCAAACTGGTAAAAATGCTTTATAGCATGTATTCTCTTCACAGTTAACTGCTATTGCTTTAATTTTTTTACTCATATTTCTTGTATTATTTTAATGCTGTAGCTATCAGAAACAGTTAGTGAATAATTAGTGAACTTCCTGAACATAAAAATCAAAATCAATATTTTATTGCTGAACTTCTACCAATTGTTCCCAAGAGAAAGCAGCAAAAACAAACAAATAAAAAGAGAAAAAAATAGCATTTCTAAATAACTAAAATCCCACCTATATAGCAGGAGTGATGACAAATATGACAAAACAATATAAACTCATTCATCATGATATGTTTTCATAATTAAATCATGCATATTATCTATGTGATCACTATGCTAGTGATCAAGAAACAAATATTATGAGTTGTCTCAATAAAACAGAAACACTTTGAGGAGTTAAATAGGCTAGGAGATTACAGAACTGAAATTTGAATTCTTTCTGAGTTTTGACAATATTTAACTTCCACATGCCCACAAATAAACAAAGAAGCAATCAAAGATGTTATTTGTGGTGAAACTCCTCATATCCATTCAAACTCCAAAATCCTATAATCTTGAGATTACCTTCTTTGTTAATAAAATTATTATGAATGTCACATTTACTCTTCTATTTTTATTGATGGCATGATATTTGATATCCTTTAACTCCAAGTGTACTTTCAATGCAATATTTTGTTTGACTCTTGAAAGAACCTTAGGGGAAAGATAACTCAGAGAATGATTTCTATTTTACACAAGAGCACGTTAAGTCTAATTGACACAACAAAATGACATGCCTCATTTGTCCAAATCATGGCACACTAAATTGACTTTTATCCATAAATAGTTCATATAGCCATAGCTCCTGTTTCATTCCAAAGTGCTAGATATCATAATACGTGGGAGTATTTAGCTCACGTGAGTAGAGCAGGATGGCCAGAAGTTTGAGATTGGAATTTTCTTTTTTTTTTTAAAGATTTTATTGGGAAATTTGGGGAGGGGAACAGCGCTGGGGAATCAGGGAAGGGAACAGACCAGTTGCTGTCCTTTTATTCTTCAGTCTAGTTGTGGAGGATGCCGCTTCACTGGCCCATGTTGGTATTATCATTGCTCTCTTCCCGGGTGAGTCAGATCGGTCGCCAGCCTCTGGAAAGCCACTCACAGCGGCTGTTGGCACCTCACGCGAGCTGCCAACCATTCACAGTAGCTTAAGGCAGCCCATTGAAGCTTCACTGCAGCCTACACCATCACCGGTGAATCATGGCAGCCCAGCTCCAGGTCGAGCTGTTGCTCACCATCTTAGCTGTAGAGGGCAGTGTCACTGGCCCTCATGTAGGATCTAAACCAGGGACCTGCTGCTCAGAGCTGGCATCCCAAGCCAGCTCTTAACCAATGTGCCACTTGGCTGGCCCTGAGGTTGGAATTTTAATTTTAATTTTGTTTGTTAGTCTCTTGATTCCAATTCTAATTTCAGCCATTCTGAAAACGCACATCATTGGGTGCCATTAGGATTAAGAGAAAGAACGAGCATGACTTTGCACACACTCTTTCCCCACTACTGGAATCCAAGCAACAACAACAACAAAAGAACTCCACCTTTGCACTTTAAGGATAGTATACTAGGTGCAGGCTATGTGGAGTAGGCAGAGTATCACAGTAGAATATGTAGAGTATCACAACATACAGGACATGCTACCCCAAAGTATGGCACTTGGCATATTGAATATTTTAACCATAAAGAGTTAAAAAAAAATCAGGTGATTCTGACATTCATTCGCTCACCCTTCTCTCCCCTGAAACATATTTTAAAACCCTTGTGTGAGAGGTGCCCTCCTGATAACCCAGGAAAGGAATGTCCTTAACTATGAAGACAAAGGGATGCCATGAAAAATGCTAGCAAACAGGACTCACTGTTTCTCCCAGTTTACTATAATTAACTCCTATTCCTTAACCTATCATATTTTTCCACAGCTGCCCACTCTTCATCAAACCTAGCATAAAAAATATTCAGGCCTGTTTTTGTGGGTCTTCATTTTCTTATAAAGGATCCTGTGTCATATAATACTTTCACTTAAAAACATTGAATGTTTTTCTCCCATTAGATATCTTTGTCAGTTTATTTTTCAGACAGGAACCCTAGGAGGGTTGAGGAACACTTTTTTCTTCCCTACAAACTCTTTGATTTTTCTCTTATGGGTCAAGGTTTAGTGGAACTTTCTTCTCAGACTCTCTGTAAGTCAGCTAACAAGGCCAGGCTCTTTGGTACAGTTTTTGTGTCTGTTTGTTGTTGTTGTTGTTTGTTTGTTTCAGGTATACAAAACAATGTAATAGTTGGACATTTACATCCCTCACAAAGTTATAACCCTCCTCCCCCATTCTACTACCCCTCTGACATCATATATAGCTGTTACAATTCCATTGACTCTATTCCTTGTGCTGTACTCCACATCCTGTGACTATATACAGAGGGTGCCAAAAAAATGTATACACACTTTAAGAAAGGAAAACTGTATTAAAATTGTAATACTCAATATATTCCAATAACAAAAGATGAATACAAGTCACATTTGACTTCTGCAATTACAAGTAGTGCTCCAAGTGGTTACCATCAGAGTCCAGACACTTCTTTTTTTTCTTTTTTTTTTTTTAAGATTTTTATTGGGGAATTGGGAACAGTGCTGGGGAATTGGAGGAAGGGGAACAGACAAGTTGCTGTCCTTTTGTTCTTCAGTCTAGTAGTGGAGGATGTTGCTTCACTGGCCCAAGTTGGCACCGTCATTGCGCTCTTCCCGGGCGAGGCAGATCAGTCGCCGGCTTCTGGACGGCCGCTCACTGCGGCTGCTGGCTACACACGG
>NW_017732328.1:200110-228771 GCF_001890085.2 Hipposideros armiger | reverse complement strand
TCCAGGTTGAGCTGTTGTTCAGCATCTTAGCTGTGGAGGGCAGTGTCACTGGCCCTCATATGTGGGATCCGAACCGGGGCCCTCTGGCATCCCAAGCGAATTCTTAACCATCGCGCCACTCGGCCGGCCCAGACACTTCTGATTACAGCAAACTACTGCTTGAGCAACGCTGACCAAAGTGTCCATTTGTACACATTTTTTTGGCACCCCAGGTATATATATTTAATTATACTTGACATTCCATATTATTCAGCTTCAGCTTCCAGTGTACAGTGCAGTGGTCAGGCATCTACATAATCCATTAATTGCTCTCCCTAATAAGACAAGTGCTCATCTGACCCCTTACAAAATCTTTACAACATTATTGATTATATTCCCCAAATTATTTAATTTCTTTGGTGCTATTCTTAACCTTTATTTAGAATCAGATGGAGAATTTGACATTTAGAGGCATTATGTTTACTTACTGGTTACTTGAAATGACAAAAACTAGGTCAGGATTAAAAAAAAAGATTATAATTTCTTTTCAGACTCAGTATTAGAAAGACTATTTTTCTGATTTTCTATTAAAAAATGTTTAATGGTGATCAGAACAGAAAAGAGAAAGGAGAAATGCATGTGAATATAACCCACTGAGACTGGGTTTGAAAAAGATACTTTCTCAAGACGACTAGAAAAAGCATGTTAGAACAGCTGCTGTTGCTTTGGGTGTTTAATAGGTAGGCTGACAGTAAAACCGAGGAATTGACTTATGAATAATGAGTAGTGTCTTCCAGACAATGACACTGACCAAAGCAACTTTAACATTTCCTTCAGCTTGACTAAACTTTAGACAGGCTTCTTCTGGACTCAATGGCCTGGCCTCCCTTTCTCAGGGCATGTTTTTTAGTAAACTTATAATTGTAAATTCTTTCTCTGCCCTTTGAGATGCAAATCTTTTAAAGGCCTCTTGTCAGTTTTACAACTCAGAAATATCTTCCTCAAAGACTTGGGGGGGGGGTCATCTCTTTGAAAGTTAATCATCAAAGAAGATAGTACCCCTGTCTTCCAGTCTCTGTGGGAAGGTAGGAGCCTAATTTCTGTGAGCAATGATTAGCAAACACAGGTGGCCTAATCACAGGAAAAAAAAAAATTTGCAAACTCAGGAATAATTCCATGTATACGACACATCCTGTTGATCAACCCCCTCCCTCACTTCCCCAAGTGCTTTTTTTACTAGTTTACTCCACAGATTAACAAACCAACTGCCATTCATTTCAGCAGAGTTAAAGTCAGACATTGTTCTGGCCTCTTTCCCCTACTGTAGTAGTCTTGAATAAAGTTTTCCTTGCTTGTTTTTACTTTGTCGAGTGCAATGTTTCTTTGGCAAGATTTACTCAGAATTTTCTTTATTCTTTTACAGCTGAGAATCAGGAGGATCTATTTCTTTTTTTTTTTTTTTTTCTCACTGCAGCCCATCTGTGAGCAGAGTACATCTATAGTTAATTACAGGCAGCGGTAGTAACAGAACATATGCATATTTACATATGAAGGAAGCGCCCATAAAGTGCAGATTCAACCCCACAGGATTACCCAGACTTGTTTAGAAATAAACCACAACAGAAAATCCTAAATCAAATAAAAGTACAATTGATGGCACACCTACAAAGCAGAATGGTTCTATATATTTTTTAATGATTTAATATATTTTTAATTTATTTTATTGTTAAATAATTTTTCAATTACAATGACATATTATATTAGTTTCCTTCTTAACAAAGTCCCTTTAACATTTCTTGTAATATCGGTTGGTGGTGATGAACTCCTTTAGCTTTTTCTTGCTTGGGAAGTTCTTTGGCTGTCCTTCAATTCTAAATGATAGCTTTGTTTAGAAATCAGCTGACAGACTTATAGGCATTCGCTTGTACATAACTAACTGCTTGTATCTTGCTGCTTTTAAGATTCTATCTTTGTGTTTACCCTTTGGCATTTTAATTGTGATGTGTCTTGGTGAGGGTCTCTTTGGGTTCATCTTGTTTGAGACTCTGATTTCCTGTCCTTGTATATTTATATCCTTTGCCAGATTAGGAAAGTTTTCTGTCATTATTTCTTCAAATAGGTTTTCAACTTCTTGCTCTCTCTCTTCTCTTTCTGGTATCCCTATGATGTGAATGTTGGTACACTTGATGTCCCATAGACCCCTTAAACACTCCTAATTTTTTTGGATTATTTTTTTCTTTTTGCTGTCCTAATTAAGTATTTTCTGCTGCCTTATCTTCCAAATATCTGATTCAATCCTCTATTTCATCTAATCTACTGTTGATTCCCTCTAATGTATTCTTCATTTCAGTTATTGTATTCTTCATATCTGGCTGGTTCTTTTTTATGTTTTCTATCTCCAGTTTTATATTTCCTACTTCTTTGTTGAAGTTCTCACTGAGATCACTGAGCATCCTTATAACCAGTGTTTTGAACTCTGTGTCTGGTAGATTGTTTTTCTCCATTTTGTTTAGTTCTTTTTCTGAAGCTTTTCTCTGTTCTTTCATTTAGGACATGTTTCTATATCTCCCTATTTTTGGCTGCTTCCCTGTGTTTGTTTCTATGTATTAGGTAGAGCTGCTATGTCCCGCAGACTTAGTAGAGTGGCCTTAGATATTGGGTTGTCGGAAAAGTCATGACGCATTTTTGCTACAAAAAATATAGAAAAAATACATCATGACTTTTCTGACAGCCCAATAGCAGGTGTGCTATGGGGCCCAGTGGTGCAGTCCCTGGTCACCTGACCTGGGTGTTTCAGGTATAGCCCTTGTGTGGGTTGTGTGTGCCTTCCTGTTGCAGTTCAAACTTGGTTGCTATTTGAATGTCAATGGGAGAGACTGATCCCAGTCTGATGGGTTGTGAGGACCGGCCTTGACTACAGTGGAGAAGCTGTTGTGCAGGGGCTGGCTACAGAGCAGGATTCACTCTAGCAGGGCTCTGGTGCCTGCCCAGTCTGCCCTTTGGATTGGGTGGTGCTCTGGTGTGGTTTGACACTGGCTGCCAGGTGTGTTGGTTCTGGGGCCTCTTCGGAACGTCTCTGTTGCAGGCGGTGGTCAGCCGCTGACTTTGCCTTGCCTGGGGCCACTTTGTATGAGCTACAAAATGATCTGCAGATGGCTGTTACTTGTATTGGGCTTGGAGGTGCCTGAGAGAGGCTAAGATGCAATCTGAGGCCAGCTACCCCTAGCGCAGGGGTCGGCAAACTGCGGCTTGTGAGCCACATGCGACTCTTTGGGTATGTTCCATCTCAGAAGTTTACCAATCCCTAGAAGAGCCAATCCTGTCCCTCACAACGATTTAAAAATCATTTGAGAGCCATAAATATATTTTTACATAGTCACCATTATGTGAATAATATCCTTTAATAATTTTATAAATGAAACTATGGTAGTTTTATTTTCATTTTCAATTTTACTACAGAGCCTGCAGCTTGTGAGCCGCTGTTTGCTGACCCCTGGTGGCTCTTCTGTCTCAAAAGTTTGCCAACCCCTGCTCTAGCACATGGCTTGGGGCTGCTTAGCATGTGATATAGAGCATTCCAAGGCTAGATCCTGCTTGTCTGGGGTTTGTGAACCATTGAGAGAATTTAGGAAATTCCATATCATAAGCCAAGAGAGGCCATTTGTATGGAAAAGGCCCTGGAAGTGGCTCTGGCAGGCCTGCAAGCTGGAATGGTTCTATATTTAAAACTTTGAAACTAGGAAAGGTTGAAATATCAATAATTAGCACACCAGCAATGTCACAGGGTGAAAGAGAAATCTGACTTCATCCAATGTGGGACTTAGGTCAACATGGGACGCTGAACCATTTGCTGAGCATCAAAGTAAAGCACTATAAAGAAGCACAATGTCAAGGTTAAGAAAACAGATTCTAGTCTAAACCCACAGGTACATTGGTCAATTAAAATTCACGTTCAGATATAATAGGAATTCAACAACCATGGCAATGGAAGACAATAAATCCAGAGACAGATCCTGGAAGCTGTTTTAAGAGAAGCTTCCTGTCTCATCTAGGCTACATCTTGGGCTGGAACAGGAACCCAGCCCAAGGCTGCAGTGAGTCCACGCAGGTAAAAGCGGGGTGTGGGGTAACTGGGAACAATAACAGTACTTGATTATGGATAAGATGGGGGGAATATGGGACATAAAAAATATGTCAGAACTTGACAAAAGGAAACTATTGCTTAATGTGTATCGCTTAGTGTATACCTGGATTTTAGAGCCAGATAATCATTGGATCAAATCCAGTTTCTGCTTTGTACAATTTGGGTGAAATTAGGCATGCTCACTTTACTGAGCTTCATTACATTTCCCTGTAAATCAGAGATTATAACATTTGTTCTACAAGGTTGCTATGAAGATGAGATAATATATACAAGAAGCCTAACACAGTATCCCACATAAGTAAGCGCCCAATAAACGGGACTAGAAGTGGTTTTCTTATTTTATCATAAGGTCGCATAAAGTTTCATGTCCTTGAAAATAGAAATGTAAGAAATATAGGCTACAAGAGCTAAATAAACTTTTCTACACATAGAAGATATAATTGTATAATTTTAAAATAAAGGATTTCATTTCGAAGCTCTCAAAGCTTAAAAAAAAACAATTAAAAAGGATGAAACAAGCTGTTTTGTTTGGACTGAACAAAAAGAGACTCACTCAGAAAGGGACCTGAGCATTAAAAGAAAATCCTTGACATTTACCATAGCAAAGATTCTGCTCACTTAATTTTACTACTTATACTGTTTGAAATTTGGATCACAAAAAGAATGTTTCTGATAATTTCAAGAGTCTAAATAACAGTACAACAGTTTGCAAAGACCAAAATGTTGATTATAAATCATCTCCTCCTTTTCCTACAAAAGAATATGAGTAGTAAGTTCTTCAAATAACTTAGGAGCTAATTTAATCCTTTCTGATGACCAGCACAAAAGTTTTCTTATAATTAGATTAATCGTATTACATTGTAAGATCCTGGAAAATATGGTTATTTATCGGTAGTCCTCTAGTCCCCTTGTAACGTCAAGTCCAAAGCTCTGGACACTTAGTGGGTATATGTATTGACTGCACTATTGAGGTCATCATGACAGAGAGATAATAAAAAATATAACATAAGAGCTGCTTAACATGCTAGTAGTGATTTTCAAGAAATTAAAAAAAAGCTTTTACAACTACCATACACTTAAAAGTTGTGCAAATTGAAAGACAAAAATAAAACCATTCAAAGTAAAGAATTTAAGCATCTGTTCATCTTAATTGTACTTAAAAATATAGATACAGTAGGTGATGAGAAGGCAGATTATAATAAAGATTTTGACATTGGTCTCTGAATTGTAAGCAGTTTTGCTCATATCATGTCATACTATCACTAAATATAAGTTTACCTGTTACTCCTTCAAATTTTTATGTCATACAGAAACCACACTAGAGATCTACTAAAAATGTCACCGTGTTCCACTGAAAGGTGTAGCTTTGCAGCTAAATGTAAATGTATAATGGGGAAGATTT
Source organism: Hipposideros armiger (assembly GCF_001890085.2). Classification (NCBI taxonomy): domain Eukaryota; kingdom Metazoa; phylum Chordata; class Mammalia; order Chiroptera; family Hipposideridae; genus Hipposideros; species Hipposideros armiger. Next base: position 223,246 of record NW_017732328.1, on the reverse strand, counting down.
TTGAAAATGTGACGGTTAAAAATATAGGACAGATTTATCTGATTTGAGATAGACTTGCTTATCCAAACAATATTAACATGGTAGATTTACTACAGTGTCACTAAGGCACCTGGCATCTGTAAGATTGTATTATTTATGTTGAAATTATTAATAAAGATTTCATATGTGAGTAAAAGGGGGGTATGAAAATGACTACAAATTGTTTGTCTCAATAACCTCACCTATGAGGAAGATAGTAGGAGGCATTTTTTTTGTATAGCCTAAATTTGAGATGTCATTTAAGCAGACGAATAGGTATACTGAATAAGCATTTAGATATAAGTATCTGGAATTCAAAGGAGTGTTCTGAGCAGAAAATATGAATATGAGAAGTATGCATTGTTCAATGCTACAAACTTGACACAGAAAAGATCAAAGAGTGATTGTAGATGAAAAAGAGAAGACGTTCGATGACTGAGTTCTGACATACTCCAACAGTGAAACAGCTGTTAGAAGCATAAGGAATAGATATTTTCAAAGGAGAATGAGTAGGAATGGTCAGTGAGAACAGAAAATATCGCAGACATGTATGAATAAAAGCCAAGTGAAGGAAATCTTTTAAGAAAGTGGGAGTGATCAGATGTGGCAAGTACTGCTGATAATTTAATTAACATGAGAACTGTGAACTAACATTTCCATTTATCAGTATGGAGTTTATTGTGGACTTTGACAGGAAAGAGCTGCCTTTATAGAGTAAGTTCCAGTGTGAATTTGGAGGATGGAAATATATTAAGAATAGGCAAACTTCTAAAGAGTTTTACAAAAAAAAAAAGAGCAGAAAAATAAAGTAGTAACGATAATGAAATGTAGGATTGAGTCATAATATTTCAAAGATGAAAGATACAATAGCATAGTATTTATAAACTAGAGACAGAAATTGGTGATACATAAGCCATAAGGGATAGCAATTAGATATCCTTCAGTACGAGTTGGGGTATAAATACAATGCACAAGTGTAGGGACTGACTTGAGATAAGAGTGTGGGTAATTCACCCAGAATAAGGAGTGAAGGCAGAGTAAATAGGTAACAATGCAGGTAGATTGCTAGATGTGCTGTGAGCATCAGAAAACTTGCTTTTTTTAGAGAGAGAGAAAGAAGTTTTATAAAAATGTATTTGAGCCCAAAAGAGGATACACCTGGAAGTAATATCTCAACACAATGAGAAAAATGCTTCCAAAAGCTTGCTTTTTGAGATGTAATAATCAGGCTTCCATGAGGAAAAAGAAGAGACAATCAAAACAATGCTATTTTGAGTGAGTTTAATTGAGGAACCATTCGCCTAGTAAAGAATATGAAGGAAACTATAAGAGGAAGTGCAGTAGCTTGAAGCTGTAACTACTTCAAGCATGAAGGAACAAGGGAAGGAATTAGACATAAATTCAAGGGAAGAAAGCTAAATAGAGAAATATCTTAGAGAGGAGCTGTGGGCTTTGGTTGAAAATCCTGACACCTTGGGTTAACCATGTATAAAGGGTTCAGAAATATACTGACCTCACTACCCAGGTCCTTTCCATCTGCTGCCAGGGATTTCCACTGGCCAAATCCAATGGGAAACCAAATTACAAAAAAACGAATTGATGTAGTCCATAGAGTACAGATATACGGAGCACAGAGCAGCGTAACCATGGGTGGGAAGTGGACCTGGGAGTGTCAATGAACAATGTCCAGCATTGATGGCTTCCATTTTCTTGATGAAATAAGAAGTAGAATTTAATGGTTAAGTTTATGTGTCAACTTGGCTGGTCTGCAGTGCCCAGGTATTTAGTCTAACATTATTCGGGATGTTTCTGTGAGGATGTTTTTGGATAAGATTTATATATAAATTGGTCAACTCTGAGTAAAGCAGGTTGCCTTTCATAATCTGAAAGGGCCTCATTCAATTAACTGAAGAAAAAAACAGAATAAAAGATTGACCTGGGCAGCCAGTTGGCTCAGTTGATTGGAGCACAGTGCTCATAGTGCCAAAGTTGCGGGTTTGATTCCCACATGGGCCACTGAGATATGCCCTCCACAACTAGATTGAAACAACTACTTGACTTGGAGCTGATGGGTCCTGGAAAAAACACACTGTTCCACAATTTAAAAAAAAAAATGACCTCCCCGAAGCAAGAGGAGATTCTGCAGCAGGCAGCCTTCCGAGTAGGATGGCAACATCAGCTTTTGTCTGGGTCTTCTTTAGCCTGCCAACCTATCCTGCAGGTTTTGTACTTGCCAGCCTCCATAATAATGTGAGCTAATTTCTTACTATGCTCTTGCAGTGATCAGGGCTTTGCATATAGGCAGGTATCAGCAATAACATGCTTTTGATAATAATGATTATGTTGGTGCCTCAGGTACACCACCATCAAGTGTGTTGCGTTAAGAACTTAGATTTGTTAGTTGTCAGTGCAATTATTGAATATGAATCTGAGTTTCTCATCTGTTTTTAACAGGCTGCAAAGAAAATAAATGTGAGAAAAGGCAAGATCTTGCTGAGAAAATAAATAAGCGTAGGTGATAGCGAGAGAATTGAGTAAACCAACTAACCAGAAAGAAATGTTAGAAATATCAATTGGGAGCTTTTCCCCACAGCTCTATCATTGATCACATGAATATATCTAATAAATATAAGTCAGAAATCACTTGGCAACAATGTGCAATTTTGTCTACTTTTCTATTAATTCACAATGATAATTATGAATTATAATTATCATTATTATAGCTAACATTGGGATGCTATGAGCCAGTTGCTGTTCTCAAGGTCTTTCCATACATTTAAATGTTCACAATAAATCTATGTGGTAGATATTATGATTATCTCTATTGTAGTTGAAGAAAAAAAGAATGAGCCTCCCAAAATTGCTGAATTTACAACCAATATACATTCAAGTCAATTTCTTTTAACTTTTCATCTTGAGTCATTGAAAAACACAAGTGACACTTAAATGTTGAAACTGGGGCTCTGGAAGAGACAAACTTATCAAAGGGGCTTAATTTTATAAGAACTTAATCGGTTGAAGTTGTAGAAGGATGCCCAATGATGCCTGTTGAAATAATAAGGTCTTTTAAAAATTAGTTCAGGGGATCAAGGAGTATGGGTCAGAGCTTGTGTAGCTTGAATTAACAGACACATTCAATACACCCACTCTTCCTCAGAAGTGTTAATTAATTGAGCCTAAATTATATAAGAAAAGCTGAGAATCCGTCCGTGTTTTAGTGGCAGTCATTAATTTCCAAGTGCACAAATCCTACTAAAATATGTTCAAATAGCATCATACTATTTACTGATATAGAGGTTTCTTATTGAAAACTTGGATAATCACAAATATATCTAGAATAAATTATAGGTGAATGTTTAATGAGTTTCAGGATAGAAATATAATCTAAATAATCATAATGATAATCTAATAGAAATGAGATAGAGATAGAGATAGATAGAGATAGAGATAGAGATAGAGAGAGAAATAACATAGATACATAGTTAATTTCTTTAGGTGCAGGGCAAGTGTTATAAATAAACAGTCATTAATATGATGTTACCAAAAAAATTTGGTACCATGAGTAAAATTAGAGATACTAATTTGAAAGCAAAACATAATATATTCCATCTTCTGAGGGGTCAGGACTATATTTGTTAGATATGCTCATATAGTCTATTTTTTCCCATGGTAAGAGAACAATAATTTTCTATTATTTTCCCTGTTCCTGGCTTTTCTTCCTATGTTGAACATGCATGCATGCAATTATAACTTACTCTTTAAAGGCCTTATTACATATATAAATATATATTAAACACATAAGTATATCTTTTATATATTTATTTATTAAATCATATAACACATAATATGCTTTTTGTTTTTAGCTTTCCCTATGACACACATTACACTCTCTTCACAATCCTGACAGATTTGTGAGAGCTTCGGTAAAAAATGTAATCATTTATCAAATGCCAGCAGGGGACAAATGCTCCTAACCAAGCAAAACTAAGTTAACACAATGGTGTGTCACTACATGACCCTTGACCCTACCTCAAGCAGGGCTAACACTTATAAAATTTACAGCACAAACTCAAATCAGTGCATTTGGAGGACACTTGTAGGAAGTTTGTTCTATTGTTTCTGTCAGTTATAGCCAGGGCCAATTTGAAATAAATCAACCACACAAACAATCATCGTAGCCATTTTAAGCAACCAACTTCTCATCTAGAAAGCGAGAATGGTGGACTCAATGCTGACTGAGATCTCCCCTGGCTATAGTGGTGTATATAATATTACTGAGGTAGAACCCTAGCCATGATTTTATTGTCAGATATAATGATTTGTTTGTCTTAATTAAGTTTTCTTCATTCTAATCATATTATATTATTATTTTATTAATGTTAACATATTAATAATATGTTAGGACTGAACTGATCACCAGGATCATCTTGTCAAACTCATTAAATTCCCTAATGATATATCAGACTCTTCTGCAGATATATCATTAATACTCCCCAGTAAATATTATAGCAATGTCTTTACAGGTAGCAAGCTATTTAAATTACTAAGTTAATATTTCAAAGCAAGGCCCATAATTTATTTAATAGTTTACATATTGACGCTTACAATCAAAGCTCACACTTTTTAACACATCTTTAATCATAAATCTACCTACTCATTCATTCATAAGCCTTAGATGGTTAACTCCTTATTTCCTACTTCTTCCCCTCTTTCCTGCCCTGAAGAATTTAGAGTGTAGCATTCCTCAGTGTGTAGCGGACATGTTAACAGAAACTAGCCAGCAACAGTGATCAAAGCCACAATAGCGAGATATGTACCACATATGATGGGAGGAGATGAGAAAGTCAATTAATTTACATGGGAGGAGTCTGAAAAGGAATCACAGAGATGTCTTTCAAAGAGGAATTGTCCTGAATGGTGTCTGATGGCAGGGAGGAAAGTATACAGAGGGTGCCAAAAAATGCATACACATTTTAAGAAAGGAAAAAACTGTATTAAAATTGTAATACTCAATATATACTGATAACAAACGATGAATACAAGCCATGTTTGACTTCTGCAATTACAGGAGGTGCTCAGAGTGTTACTTACCATCCGCATCCAGACACTTCTGATTACAGCTAACTACTGCTTGAGCAACGTTGACCAAAGTGTCCACTTGTATACATTTTTTTGGCACCCTGGTATATGAGACATGAAGCCCAGAGACCTATGGAACGGGCTCCACACTTTCACAAAGCTGGGGAATTTTTATGTGGATCAAGTTTACTCAGCTTCCCAAAAGGCTGATCCCAAGTGAGTTCTATCTAATATCTGGATACTTATCGATGCGCGTGTATGTATTTATTTATTCATGTGCATTTGTTGTCTAATCATATACATGTTCCAAAAAAAATGGTAACAGGCTGACAGGTAAGGGTGACACAAAATTGAACTTTTGTGCAGATTCTACCTTCCCATGGTCAGGAGCGTGTAGTAACAAACTACTTTCCATAGCGTCACTAATTCACTATTGCTCTGTTCAGGTAGAGAACTCAGACACTCTTTGAATAAATATTAGTGTCATAAATCCATAGTGTTTGACCACACGAGTTTAGAGAAAGATTTCTCTTGTGATAAAACTCACACATTGGAAGTTTCTGATTCATTATTGCGAGACAATGAACTCAGCTTGCTTTTGAAAGGAAACAGATTAAGTTATTTACCTTTCCTGGCACAAAGAGAAACTTCTAAAGGATTGAAATAGAGGCTGTTTATAGGAAATCTAACTTAATCAGCACTATTAAGTAAATACACAGATGACAATGTATTCTTGGAACTTATTATTTTCACTATTTTTTTCTAAGGAAACCTTCAAAGATTCTTAATTAAAAAATAAAAAGTTTTTGGTAGATATTTTGAACATTAAATATAAAAATGATAATGATTCTAAACTTATGAGAAACATAAAAAGAAAAAGTGTAATAAAAACAAGATAGACTTTATATCCAGTTATCTGTCTTAAAAAACCTTGCCTCTGACATTATTGAAAACACTTCTGTATCTGCTTCCATAAAGGTTGCATTATGTTCTGTTCTGTTGATTCACAAGACTTTGAACATAAAGCAATTTATCCCTAGTTTCAAACTCTGTGTCTCAGGGAGTATTTATTTAATGGTGTATTTATTTAATGGCCTTGGAGCTGCACAAATGATACTATTTCCAGTAAAAATCCAAAGTATTTTAGAAAGTCTTCTTCCTACCGAAACAAGTTCATCCTACATCTCCCAGAATACTAATCCTGAAAAGAAAAATGATCACACACACAAAAAGAAGTACACCTAGAGGACTCAGGTTAGGTATTCTTTAGTTACTTATCAAAAACTTACTATGTGTCATGTACCACATTAGAAATTGGGAATAAATAGAGAATGGGTAGGTATTTGCTTTCCCCTGCCATAGACAAGTACAAAGTAGTATAATAACTTTTACGAAATGAGAAGTGTGGAGCGGTGACAGGACACACAGTGGGGGCTTTAATCTAGCTCTGACAAACTATATAGAGGTGAAGCATAGTCTTTCATAAAAGTTGAAGGATTAAGATCCAGATATGAAGATAATATTTTGCCTTATTTGAGCAAGAGCATAAGAAAAGACAGCGATAAGATGAGAAGGCCTCTCAATAAGGTATGGAGTGAATTTATATACATATAAATTTGGACATAGAATTTTCAGACTGAACAAGAAGTTTTCATTTAGTTATGGTGAATAAAGGTGAACACCACACACTTAGTGAAAAAGAATTAACTATATAAAAAAGCAATTACAGTTGTCTTTTTTTTATATAGCCATGGACTCAAGAGTTTGTTTTTTTTTTTCATAGCGATGACCCAAAATATAGCCAGGTGCTCCTGACTAACTGCAAAAGATGCTGGAAAGCTGGTAAATGCAGGCCCTGGCTGACACTTCCAGGTATAAATTTCCAGCCAAAACTGATTTGTTCTATTACCAATGGAAGACTGGGAAAATGGACTTTGGTGAACATATGGTTGTTTGCTTATGTTCAACCTTATTTTAAATTAATCTGGTGACCAGGGAAGGCTGCGAGTGTCAGACAACTGTTAAGGAATATTAATAAATATACATAAGGAATGCGATACATAAAATTTGTGTTCTTTAAAAAAAAATTGGGGCATTGGGGGGGTACCAGACAAGTTGTTGTGCTTCAATTTCAGTTGTGGAGGGTGCCAGCTGCCATCTGGCTGCCCATTAGCAGTTTGTGGCCTCTAAGCTCAAGGTGCTGTGTTACAATCTTAGTTGCAGGTGGGCGTAGTCACCATCCCATGCAGGAGTCGAACTGGCAACCTTGTTGTTAGGAGCGCATGCTCTATCCACTGAGCCATCCAGGTGGCAGCTCAGCTCAAGGTGCCAAGTTAGTCTTAGTTGCGGGCGGGCGTAGCCTACCATAGAACATGCAGTCTTGTTGTGAAGAGCACATGCTGTCACTAGCTGAGCCATTCTGTCACCTGTTGGCTGCTCAGCAGCAGCTCAGCTTGAGCACAGCATCATTGGCCCATGTGGGAATCGAACCGGCGGCCTTGTTGCTCAGAGCTCATGCTCTTAAGCTAACTCTTAACCAACTGAGCCATTTGGCTGGCCCAAACATTTGTGTTCTTAAATCTAGAAAATGTATGAACTTTTGAGATTGTTTATAAAAACTATTATAATTTCAGATATAGAGCTTAAGAAATAAAACTTAGCAAACTATGTTTCAGCAGTCAAATACCCAACTGTTACTGAATGAGAGGTGATCTTTTTTTCTTTTTCTCATGTTAAAACAATTTAAAGTGCATAACAGCACAGTCATTTTGATATGTAGTACTGGGGAATCATCTATTGCTCATAGTACATAATATATAATATGGAAATACAATATCGATTGATAAATGAGTTTTTTAATCCTTTTTTTACCTCTTGAAATCATAATAGTTTTTTTAAAAAAACTATATCTAGCCCTGAAGCTGAAGCTGTATAATAACAAATTTCAACTATAATTTTATATATATATATATATATATATATATATATATAGTCACAGGGTGTGGAGTACAGCATAGGGAATAGAGTCAATGGAATCGTAACAGCTATATACGATGTCAGGGGGTAGTAGATTGTGAGGTATTACATTGCTCTGTACACATGAAACTAATCAATAATAATATATATATATATATATATATATATATATATGGCAACTACATTTGTCAGGTAAGGCTAAATTGTGAGAAAAACTATAAAATTCTGTTAGTTTTGTTTAGAATACATAGTAAGTGTAATTTTATTGAAAGCTCGGAATAGCAGGTCTCCACTATGTCAGCAAAGGCATAATCTTATCTAGAAGAGAAGAAATCCACTGGACTATGAGCGGTGTAACATGCAGCATGACAGAAACAGCTTCATGAGGAATATGAAAAGAGGTTTATTTCCTCACAGCTGTGGCAAGGATAGTGGGTTTAGTTAGACACCTGCCTGTGATATTTAGAAAGATTAAAAGAGGCAGCTATTTAGTTCATTAGTTTCACATTTATTTCAGAGCCTATAGTCATGAGACTGGGAGAACAGTAGGGAGGCTGAGAAATCACCTTAAAAGGAAAGGGAAAATGGGGTGCCTGGCTCCCTCCCCACTCTCGTCTATCTCTATGAAATTAAGCAGCGGGGGAAGGCTCAGAAAGATTTGGTTTTCCTTATCTCTTTCTTCCACTTCCAGGATGTGTTCTGCTTGATGACTGGATTGTACAGATTAGGTGAAATCATGTATATAAAAGGGCTTGCTGCCAAGAAATGCAATTACACATGTAACCTGCAAGCAAGCCACAGGAGTAGCGATGGCAGTGGCGGTTTTTAGTCCCTCTTCGGTGAGATATTTTTGTTGAAAAAATACATACAGCTCACAAGGACTGACTGAGTCTTTACTCTGCGACAGGCACTGGGTTCCTAAGTGGTTGTGCTGCAAAAGGAGGAGGAGGAGGAGTGAGGAGGCAAGGAGGGGAGTATTAAGGCGAGGCAGTTACACAGCAGTGGGCCAGGAGTGTGCATGTGTCAGGACAGAGATTACCAAACATGGATCACGCTTCTTAACATTTCAGATGTCCTTTTTTTTTCTGTGGCTATACAATTATTGCTGTCCCTGTTATAGTATTACCATGTCCCTCGGTTGCTTTGGCTAGCTAGTATTCAGTCCTGCGAGCCCCTCCAAAATCAGTACTGGGGGATTATCTCTTGCTCAGCTATCTTTACATGGGGAAACCTTAGAACACCAAGGAGCATGTTGCAAAGCGTCCCTGCTTCCCAGGCTCACTGCCCCTCTCCTGGCAGCTGAAACCCACGATTGTTTTGCACCTTCATTAGTAAGTATCCCCACCCCGGAGCCGCCTGACTAGTTTTTCCAACTGTTCTGACTTCCGTGTGATTCTCAGGTTCCCCATAATCTTAAGGTCCCAACTGCGATGCTCCCCGCAGCCTCCTCCAATGCCGCTTATTCAATAGATGGGTCTGCTTTGAGTGGAGCGCTCGGCAGTCTCCATGGGGAGGGCCTGCCACTTTGAACATGAAGCCCACCTGTGTTTTTGATACAGGTGCAATTGCACAACCCAGGGCTCCAGCCCTTTTCTTGAGTGTGTTCATCTGGCCGAGACCTGTCAAGAGGGCAGAGAATGAGCACACCTAACCTGGTTCTTAGGTGATGGTCAACAGGCCGAGAGTGCTGCTCAGTGCTGCGAACGCTGCCTGGAACTGTATGTGCTCCATACACTCATTTGTACATGCAAGGAGGCAGTGTGGTTCAGTAAAAGGGCCCCTGGGTCAGGGGACCGGGGTCATTAGAAGGACCTCATTTCAAACTCTATCTCTCTCATAATACAGAACAAACTGTTTCATCAGTCATCCTGCCTTTCCTTGGCCAGAGTACATGAGACCCAAGACAGACTGTGGTGCATCCTCCGTGCAGCTGCCCCAGGCCATCCTTTCAGTGCTACAAAAGCTACCCTTGAACATTCCCCTTTGGAGTCCTTCAGAGTTACTGCATCAACAGCTTCCCCATCATTTCTGTGAATGCTGCGTCTGAATAATAGAATCCCTTTTAACTACATTTAAGAAGTGTAGGTGGCCAAGCCTCAAGTTGCAGGAACTGGTGCTGAATTTCTAAACAGCTTCCAGGTATCTATGTATGAAAGAGGCTGTCTAAGTGACCGACCGGTAGTCGCCGGCCAGCACGTGCCCATTGAGCAGCATTTGAGAGCCACCAGGTGAGAGTCTTTCCATTCAAAGTGTGGTACAGGCACTGGCTATCTTGGCATCACTTGGGAACTTGTTAGAAATGCAGATTCCAGGCCCCCCTCTTAATCAGAATCTGCAGTTTTTTACAAGATCCCCAGGTGCTTCCCAGGTATATTAAAGTTTCAGAAGCATGGAGGAAGACACCTAGATTTTAAAAACATTTGGGGTAAGGAAGAGATTATCAATCAATGTGCAATGCTAAATTTAAATACGGTATCATACATGGTTTTAGAGGAAGGAGTGTTCTTCATGTATTTTAAGTTCCTATGAAATAGAAACTAATTTGCAATTTTCTGATACATATTTTAGGTGATTAATATGCACCATGATGTGTTCAAGGGTCTATTGTTTAGAGAGAATGCAAATGGTAATAGAAATGGAAGCTACTCACCCCTGTGGCTATGAAAATTCTTGGAACACAGGTCTCAATGACTGATGGAGAATTATGCTGTATCTAACTAATGTTGCCTTCTGCAACTTTCAAACATAAGATGCTAAAGGACCCGATATTTTGGGAGGTGGCCAAGTAGGGTACATTCTATCTATTTCAACAATGGTACAATTTTTTATCTTAGTGAAAAGTACAAAAAGTTTATCTGCACTAATGTTTCACTTATATGATTTATTTTTATTTTTATTAACTATATCAATGTGAATAGACCATTCACAGGAGAGGGAGGAGAAAAGGAAAAGAGGTGCAAAAGGTAAGATGTTTTAGTTAACTGGTGAAATTACACTTAAAAGAGATAGAACATTTTTCAAACTTCAATTAGGTTTAATGCAAAAATGATAAAAGATTGAACTCAGTAACTTGCACACACAGTATAGGTTTTAGTTAAGATCAGAAAGTATTAGCTCTTGTGTCAGATAGCATGGTTTCAACCCCTAGCTACGTGATCATGTAACCTTTTTCTCTCTATTCCACAATTCCTTCATTTAAAAATTGTGAATGATGATGCTCAAAGAGATTTTTGGTAAGGTCTACCTCACATGTTGGCTTGTGTCTTTACTAGCTTTTATTAAAAATAAGCTAAAAAAATAAAGACTATGCAGAGACAATGTCACATGAGAAAGGTGTTTTAAGAAACAGAACTGCAAATCATAACTGATTCAATTCTGTGCATCTGAGTTCATTGCATTAAAACAAACAAATAATACAAAGCAAAACAGTTGCTTAAATTGAATGGATAATGCATGTAAAGCTCGTAACAAGGTAACACACAGCCTGGCACTGGCTCATAGCATACACAGAATAAATACTAGTAAAATGTTAGCTGTTGTCATTATCATCATCATTGTCATTGTTGTATATCCCAGTGCTAGCAAATTTTCTACTCAATGTATTTTGTATGGAGTAAATAAGTAAAATGCTGGTCCCTGGTATATTTTATATTACTATTATTTTATTATGTGTTTTGAGAAGTCTTTCCATACAGACTAAGATTTACAACAAAGCTTGGGAAATTTTATTGATCTGATTCCCTCCCTTCTTAGCACACTGCTCAGGACCCAGGACCAGGACCAGGACCAGGACCCAGGACCCAGGACCCAGGACCAGAACCCAGAAGTGTATTAAATACTGTTTTAAGATTAAACAGATGAGTATTTTACCATCATCAATAAATTGTGTCACATGGGTCAATGGAATTCTTGTTAGAGTTTCAGTTTTGTTTAAAAATTAATAGTAGGAAATAGAATCTGCTATCATATAATGCACTTAAGTAATTATTGCTAAAGATAACCTGGATACTCGTCCTTCCAATCCCTACTGCATTAGTTTCCCCAGGCCACTGTAAGAATTTGCCACAAATTGGGAGGCTTAAATTAAGAGAAATTCTTTGTCTAACTGTTCTGAAGCTGAAAGTCAGAAGTCACCTGACTGAAATCCTGGCATCGGCCTCTTCCAGTCTCTCATGGCTGCAGGCATTCATTGATTTGGGGGCTGCATCTCTCCTATCTTCAAAACCAACATGTTCGAAGTCTCTTTACTTGATCTTCACACTGCCTCCTCCTCTATGCGCGTGTCAAATCAGAACACTGGTGATTGCATTTAGGGTCCACCAGGATAACTCAGGATATAACCTCAGCATCTCAAAATCCCTAACTTAACCACCTGTACGAAGATCCTTCTCCCTGTAGGGTACACGTACAGGTTCCAGCGATTAGGGCCTGCTGTCTTTGGGCCATTTTTCACCCTACTACATGTATTTTCCATATAAGGACTGATTAAAGAATATAGCAGAATAAAGAAGTGTTTAGTTGTGAACAGGCACATATTAATAAACAACATTTAATGGAAGGACCAAGGAAGAGCATGATAGTTGTTTTCATGACTGTTATCTCCTTTGACCCTCTAACTGTGGGGGAGGATGGTGGTAGCTCTATTTAAATGACGAGAATATGTAAGTATCACAAAGAGTAAGTGTCAAAGACATGATGTGAAGCTGGTATATATTTTTTTCTTGTCTCTATGTTTTAACTCTGCTAACTTTCTTAACACCCGTGACACCTACTTTGGTCCTTCTCAGCATTTTCCACATGTTCCAGGGTGAAAAAAAGTTTAAAGTTGACTAAGTAATTGGTTCAAAATGTTTCAAACATTTATGAATTTGTACGCTCACTAGAAATAAATGTGCTTTTAAATCAACTTTCCTTAAAATGAACATTTTACCACCATAAATATAGGTTGAATAATGAAATCTTTAAACATAACATTGACTGATGACCTGCTAACTATATGCATATTTCTCTTATTTATGACATATACTAGAGAACAGCCTACATTAATATTTAATATGTTTAAACACTCCTAGAATATTCTGAAAAGCTCTAGGCAAATCCAAATGCAATTTATAGTCATTTAGGGATTTGTTTGAAGTACTAATGGCTACCAATTGGAATTCATTCTGAGTTTAGCATTCAGATATTACTAATTCGCAGTGTATGTGGTGTTGTTTCTAGAGACTATGAATTTGTAAACATTGAAGCTGAAATTTAAGGAATCATGGAAATTCACTCCATCCAAACCCCTTATTAAAAATTGTGACTTATCCAAAGTGACAAAAATGAATAAGTCTTAGATGCTGGTAAATGCTTCACTGTCTTAATAATCAGCCCAAGTCAAATTTCGTTTCTCATGCTTTCTATCTCCCTCCCTTCCTTTTGTTTTTTTACTTCTTTTTTTACTTTTTTGTTTTGTTTTCCTCTTTTATGCTTTTGTTCTCTCTTTCAACACAGCATGTCAGTAATCAAAAATACAATACCCTGCCTTCCAGCCCCAGATTAAAAACTTGGGATAGCAGGTTTAAGCTTGTCTGATCAACATGAGGTTTTCCAATTCTCTATGGCTTTCAAAGTCATTACAAGGTTGATTTAAAGAATACCTGTCATAATTTGGAGACACTCACTGCTATGAATTATGAGCAGTTGTCTATCACAAACAATTTACATGAATAAAATCTATGTAAGCAATATTTATTATTCACTCAGCAAATGTTTATCAAATTCCTGTATGTTCCATAAAAGATACAGAGGATATAATGCTGAAAAAGATAATGATCCTATTATATCTTTAAAAAAGAAGTATGCATGTTTTAATAATACTGTATTGTATGTTTAAAAAATGTCAATAAATTATAGCACATGTTGTGCGTCTGTGAGTGTTTTAATAGACTTTATTTTTTAGAGCAGTTTTGATAGGAAAATTGAGAGGAACGTACAGAGATTTCCCATATACCCCATCCTCATTCATATACAGACTCTCCCATTAACTAAGTCCCCCACCAGAGTGGTATATTTGTTTCAAATGAACCCACATTAACATATCATTATCACCCTAAGTCCATAGTTTACATTAGGGTTCACTTTTGGTATTGTAAATTCTATGAGTTTGGACAAATGTATAACAGCATGTATCCATTCTCCCATACAGTGTTACACAGAGTCGTTTCATTTTTTAAAAACCTATGTTCCACCTAGTCATCTCTCTCTCCCCACTAACCCCTGGCCACCACTGATCTTTTTACTGTCTTCATAGCTCAGCGGTTCTCAACCTTTCACAGGGGTCACCTAAGACCATTGGAAAACAAATATTTTTGATGGTCTTAGGAACCGAGACACCGCTCTTCTATCCATCTCCAGGCCCACATGCAGATATGCCCACATATGAGTACCCAGCGACCCCTGTGAAAGGGTCGTTCGACCCCCAAAGGGGTCGTGACCCACAGGTTGAGAACCGCTGGAATAGCAGTACCTATTCTAGAATGCCATATAATTGGAATCACGTAGCATGGAGCCTTTTAAAATTGGCTCATTGTATTCAGTAGTATGGATTTACATTTCCTCTATGTCATTTCATGACTTGATAGCTCATTTCTTTTTAGTGCTGAATAATATTCCATTGCCTGGATTTTCAATTATTTATCCATTTACCTACTGAAGGAAGGTTGTCAAAGTTTTGGAAATTATGAACAAAGCTGCTGTAAACATCTCTGTGCAGGTTTCTTTGTGGACATATGTTTTCAACTCCATTGACTAGATACCAATGAGCATGACTGCTGGATTGTATGGTAAGAGTATGTTTAATTTTGTAAGAATCTTGCCAAATTGTCCTCCAAAGTGCATTTTGCATTCCCACCACATATTATGTGTGTGTGTTATTTTTGTTTCTTTTTACCACAGTTAGAAAAAAAAAAAAAAGAACAGTGCAAAAGAGTGAAAATGGACAATAAATGAATTATGTAATATAATTTCAAGAAGTTAACTGCTATAAAGAAAAAAAAAGCAAGGTGGAGTGTCAGGTTTTTCTGTTGCTCATGGATTTTAGAATAAGACAACAAATTGTCTTAAATTGGGGCCTGATACTTTTGTACTTTAATAAGGAACAAAAATATTTACTGTTTTGCCATTGAAATAGTTGTCTATTTTGGATACACTATGGCTTTCTGGAATGAAAATACATAAAGATGAACTGAAAAAAATAGACATTTATCATGCCAATTTTCCCCAATGAATAAACATTATAAAATTATTATTTAAGTAGTCAATCTACTAGGGTAATAAAAATACCTGATACCAGTGAGTTAAAAAATACAAATTAAGTTTTTTTGTTTTTATCTTTTTTTACTTTTATAACTTTTCATAGACAAAGAGTGTCCCCATTTAGTAATTCTAAAAGTAAAACTAATACAAAACACCTAAACTTGTGTCTTTTGCATTCCCATTATGGATTAAATGGTATGTTATTCATTTATTTTTTAAGTTATTCACCTGTTTAGATTTGTTTCTTCTCCTTTCATGAAAGCAGGACTCATTCCATTCTCCCCAACTTGCTTAAATGGATTCCTCTCCCACCACCATGAATTTCCTTTACTTACACCTCTAACTAGTCTTACCTTCACTCTCCCATTCAGTCTGTTCTTGAGTAAAGACTAATTAAGGTGTAAAGGTTTCATGGGAGGGATGGAACCCATTTCAAGTTGAGACATGAAGAATGGTTAAGCCCATAGGTCCTTATGCTAATGTTGGATAAATGATGCACAAAGGAGGGGCTAATGGATGGAAGGCAGGGCTGGGACGAAAACGCAACCAAATAATGAATCTCCGGTGATTGAAAACAAAGCAGTTCTCCAGCTTCCCTTCAGGCACAGAGATGGATGTGATCATTTACCTAATGTTATATGACTACAGCTCCCTTAGTGCCATTTTTATAGAGAATTTGAATATAGCAAGTAAATGTGAAATGAGAAGAGTGAAGATCCTTGAGATGCTTGGAATGGGGTTGAGGATATGTAAGAGACCATTGCTAATGAAGATATGGTCATGTAAATACAGAGTATGTGACTTGGGACCTGCAGGGATTAAAGTATTATGTATACTGCTCTGGTCTGATGGATAGTAAGAAAATGAATGAGGATGATGGGATATAAAAGCGTGATGGTTTTCTGGATACATTTTATTTTATCAATCCAATAACCTCATCACTCTTTTGCAAAGAACCCTCCTTTCCTGTGGCAAATCCATGCGTGTTTTGAATAGGGCTGATCCTATGTGACCAAAGAGTAGAAATGTGACTCAGGCTTGGCCAAAGTTCCCTGTTCTCCTAGCCATTGGTGATTGGCTCAGGCATGCAAACGATTCAGGGTTTTCTGCTTGTCTTACCTAATATGAATTTTTATTTAAGAAAAATATAGAGATTTTGTGTATCTGCCTGTTTAGAACCATTTCCTAAGCAAATATTTATTGCCCATAGCATTGCTTATTGATGTCCTAATTTTGCGTTAGAAACCCATGACAATGATGATGATGATGACAGTTTCCATTTGCTAAGAGATAAATGTCTAAATATGCTAAATGTCTTATAGGCATTATTTCCTCATTTAGTACATTAAAAACACACTGATGTATCTAAAACAATATGCAAAATAATGTTTACAAAAGAAATTAAATAAGAAATCAAATCTTCCTCTTCCCTTGAAGCATGGCAGAAAACACCAGACATTCTTCTATCGGAGAACAGAAACAGTGGCTCAGATGCAGCCAGGGGCACAAGCCCCACAACTTAATCTGAGAATCATTCCGAAACTTGTTTATGATGTTGGCATCTAGCCAACATTCTCAAGCAGGAAGTTACAACTTGGAGGAATTAATTGATTGCAACAGTAAATAAAATGAAATTTAAGGAAGACTATAATCCTCCGTAAAACAGCAGTCCTGGCTGGCTTCCGAAATGCTGAGTAAACATTCTGTGTCCTTGAAAAGCAGAAAGTTCACTGATGTAGTTGTATCTGACAGTGGAAATTTTCAGATTTATTTTTCTGTGTGTTATGCGTTAGCCGTACCAGATTGTCTGCCCCAATGCCTTCTTATAACACATACGTAGAGCACTCATTTTGGGGGCTAAAAACATTCTTTGCAAGTAACCTGGACTGAAATTGGATTCAGTTATGATCAAAATTAGCTGCTTCCTTCACAACAATAAACAACTAACAATATTTTCACATACAAGGGAACTTTTGAAATATCAACCTTTTTTTATATTTGCTTTCTTAATCATGAATGAATAGCCATAAATTCGAATCCTTTCATTCCTTTCAAAAGCCATCCCTTTAATGAAGCAGCCAGTCGCTGCTACACCTGCGTAGGTATTGCCCTGATCAGCCCCCTTACAATATTTTATTGTAAAATGCTTATTTCAATATGTTTTTATTGTAGTTATTTGTGTAATTTTTGTAATCCTTATTGTATCATTATATACCATGTGAAAAATGTTACCTATTAAATATTAAATTCTGTTCTTTACATTCTTCATTGTCAGAGGTTATTTTGTATAATTAAAATTTAATATTTATATTCCTCAGCAATCAAACACAATGTTGGGACAATACTGGGAATTAAGTAATATGTTTATTCTAGAAATGACTATATAGATAAATAAATCTTATATATACATTTCAATAACTAATACTAGAGTACTTCTGTAGACCGACATACCTAATATAACATTCCTTCCTTAACTTTAAAAAAAAAAAGATCTAAGATGTTTACTTGGACTGTACAAAATGCCATAGATCGTGGAGTGGTTTGATTCATATCATCCCAAAATTCATGTCCACCTGGAACCTCAGAACATGACTTTATTTGGAAATAAGGTCTCTGCACATGTAAGTTAAAACCAGGTTACACTGGATTAGGGTCAATCCGAAATTCAATAACTGGTATCTGTGTAAGACAAGGAGAATGCACACAGATAGAGAGACACACAGAGCAGGCCACATAAAGACAGAAGCAGAGATTCTCGACAAGCTAAAAATATCAAGGATTGCTAGGACCCACTAGGAGCTAGGAAGATGCAAGGAAGGATTATTTTCTAGAATCATCAGAGGAAGCATGGCCCTGCCGGCACTCTGATTTTAGTCTTCTGGCTTTCAGAACTGAGAGAGTAGATTTCTGTTGTTTTAAGGCACCCAGTCTGTGGTATTTTATTACAGTAGTCCTAAGACCTACTACAAATGGGTTGCAGTAAATTTTAAATACTGGATATACAATTAACCAGAATAACCAGTTGACCAAAGTTTCTCAGAAATAGTCACTAAAAAGGCAAATCAGCAGAAATCAAATGAAAAGGTTATAATGGAATTATTTGAAAACATCTCAGGCATGTCTGGGCTCAGTACATATTTGACTCTAACTCTTACACCTATTCGTCTGCAGGCAGGCATGATAATCCGTTTTCAGAAGCATTCTATTACATGATGAAATACCCCATAATCTTCACTTGAGTGTGTTTATTGATGCAAGATGGAGTAGTTTATTTTAAAGATTTACAGCCACAAGAGTTGAACTAAAATGGGTTTTCTTCCTAAAATTTACTAGAGTTTTCTCTAGATTGGTGGTTATTAACCTTTGTTTGTTGTTTGAGTCATGGACTCCCTCACAATCTAGACCCTCCCCTCTGAAAATGCATACACATGCACCAATACTATTTTCTGTTATCTTATAATTTCAGGATGATCACAGATTCCCTGAATTAACTTTTTATATCTTGCAGGATCTCTAAACATCCTTATTGTAGAGAACAGCATATTAGAAAAAACAGCTTTGATCCCCAAGTTTGGGCACAATGTTTATACTGCTTATTTGATTCATTTAATTCACTGGTGCTAAGAACAGACTTATGCGTGGTCTTAATTTAGTCTCACTGCACATACAGTCATGGCCCTGTGTTTTTCTTTGGTGAAAAAAAATGTGACATATATTATAGGACAGGTAGGATTCTAACATCAAAGAGTCAACATCTACGTGAGGAAATAATTCAGACAAAAGCAAAGTTAAAATCACATAATAAGAATAAGCAAGATGCCAGGTATGCACATGAGATACTGTAACATACATACATACACAATTGAATGCTCTATCAGTGGTACTTATGTTTCTTAACTACTCAAAAACCCATCATTAATGGCCTATCATACTGACGGTGATTACTGTGGGCTCTAACCATTTATTAAGAAAGGTCGTTAATACACAGGCTACCAAATTTTGGAACACTGTTTTTACAATGTGAAAGCTTTTTTAGTGTGAAACCCATATTTCTAAGGAAAAAAATTAAAGCAAGCAGATTAAACATTAAACAAATACACCCCTTTTGTTTCTAAAGTCCCATTGCAGCTCCAGGGCAGACATGATGTAGGCTTCACTAATCAGTCATGATCCCTGAGATATGTAGATATATAAACTAGTGACATGAGAAAATAGGCTTGGTATATCATCCATTGGCTGATGTCCAAGGCGTAGGGCTGTGGGCTACCAGGGCCTTCAGTGATGAGTCATAAAGCTGGCTCGCAGCTTCCTAATTTGGGCGGGAGAGCCTGCCTTAAGGCAGCCAGCTCAGGGGGTGTTTGCGGAGTTGTTCCTAAACATCAGCCGACAAGCTGTATGTTCAGCTCGTCTAACAATTTTGTGACATCCCCATGTGGCCTAATAAATCATTTACTTCTTATCAGAGGATTCTTTTTGCCACAACTGAGAACAGTAACTTGTACACTGCCCCTAAAAACCCATGTTCTATCCCTCGCATACCTGAATATGTGTCAATGACTATTTGAACTATTTGGAAATTCACAGATTGGACAGGGACTTGACCTATGGCAAGATTTTTCTCTGAGGTACTTATAACAACAGCAATACAACAAAACATAAAAAAATCAAACAAACAAAAAACAAAACCTATATGAGCCATGAGGAAAATAGAGGAGCAAAATAATTGAGAGACAAGAAAGAAAAATTGAGCCAAGAAATAATGAGAGGGAAAGCCTGCCACTGAGAGAGAGTAGCTTTGACAAATTTCTGATTTCCGTCACTGGGCAGAGGAAGGCTCACTTTTTATGGCTCCCGACTTTATTATTTTTTTAGTATGATTCCTTATTTTATCCTTACTTTGACTGAGTCTCAGGAAAAGAATGCATCATAAGAATCTATACCAAAACAAACCGCCACAGAAGAGAGTAGAAAGGCAGGAGAGAATATCTTTCCCAACTTGCCCTCCCTTCCTCCCTCCCTTCCTCCCTTCCTTCCTTCCTTTTTCTCTCTCTCCCTTCCCTTTTATCTCTATCAGCTTACTAATTTAATATAAATACTTTCCATACTAATCTAAACCAAGTATAGCCAACTATATATTCCTTTATAAAGTCCTGAACATTATCAAACTCACATATCTCATTAAGGAGTTTCAACTAGTAAAAGATAATTGTCCCAATACCTAATTTGTCTTGTATTTCGATACCTATATATTATTCTGTTCATCACTTGATATTTTCTTAAATCTAGGACCAATATAGACAAACATTTTACTCTAGGGAGAAAAAGGATACAATTAAAGAAAATTGGCGATAACAAGGAGAAAGGGGGTTTTGAAAGTGCAAAGTCAAAGAGAATTCTAAGATTTGGGGTCCCTAAGATTGACTATATCACATAATGACACAATTAGCATATATATGGACGTCAGAGAAGAGAGGTTGATTCGTTTGTTTTATTTTCTGGTGCAAAATTTTATATTTGTTGTAGCCATACAATTTCCAAACATAAAATAAGCAACTGAATGTACAAAGATGGATTACATAAGAGACATCAGAACTAGAGACAGATTAGGAAGTTGCTAGAAAACTGGTGATATATCTACTATAAAGCAACTTTTGCATTGTGAGAAACCTCACATTCTGCAACTCTGTGCACTAAAAATACAGAGTGTATAGGAAAAATGTGATTGGGAAAGGTAATAGCAAAACTAATAAAAATATAACTACAATTTAATATTTTACATCATTTATCCCAAGAATCACAGTCAATCCTTTTCAGCCTTACATTTAGGATTTAGTGTTTTTTCCTTTGAGATGTAGATCCTAAATGGAAATGACTTTTAATGAAGTGCAATCTCATCAAAATTAAAATATGATGAAATCTTTCATTAATCTCTTGTTTTAATGTGGGGAAAACTCAACAGAGTCTTCTATACTCATAGCTTGGCCAGACATCTTGGTGCAGTGACAACTATTTTTTTCTTTTTAATGTCTGAAGGCACTAAATTATCAACACAAGCACCAAAGCACAATATGCTCTTCTGTATATTTTCCTTTGTCATTGTATTGATAAAGATTTCTCTAAAATTTGACCAGGCTTTCCCCTGGTTGCTTCAAACCCTAATATGCTGGGAAAAATTACATATAAACAAAAAATAATTTTAACAATTTTACCTGCATCATTCCATTATTAATTATTCATCAATACGGTGATTTGATACAAAAGAAAATACACATGGTGGTGGAATATATGTAACTTGAATGTTCCATGAAAGACAATATAGACAGAAAAGTGAGGGCCAAGACCTGAAACTTGGAGACCAATAAAATCTCACTGAAGCTTTTGTGAGTAAAAACAATCTAGTCCAAGACACAGGGTAAATAAAAGCGATGCCCAAGTGGTGATAGAGATTGAGATGCAGATAAATGAAATACAGGAGCTTGAAAAGCTCTGATTAACTTAAAGCTCACACTCCAGTCAAACTCTATTTTCTTTGCGTAAGAACTACTTCTTTGCCTCTTTCCTCCTTACTTTACTTCCTGTAGTCTCCAGTGTTGTTACCCAGTAATGATTTTAGGTTCGGGAGGGTTCTGCCTCACCATCTTTGAGTCATGGGCTCCCATGTAGTCTGTCTCTCCCAGGTGTGCCTGCCTAGGTGGAAAAATCAAAATGCCTTCTGCCCTACACAGCATTTGCTTTAAAAAAAAATGTGTGAATATTTTTTCCCCTTCAAGGGACATTTTAAATCTTAACAATTAAATCCCTAGATGTTAATGTAAAAGTATCTTTTAGAGCTGGAGTAGCAATACTTATATCAGATAAAACAGACTTTAAATTGAGGAATATAATAAAGGACAAAGAAGGACACTTCATAATAATAAAGGAATCCATCCAACAAGAGGACATAACCCTGGTAAATATCTATGTACCTAACATATATAAAACAGATACTGACAGACATAACGACAGAGATCAACAGTAACACTATTATAGTAGGGAACTTCAACACCCCACTATCACCAATGGACAGATCCTCCAGACAGAAAATCAACATGGAAACAGTGGCCTTAAATGACACATTAGACCAGCTGGATTTAACTGATATTTTCAGAGCATTTCACCAGAAAGCAACAGAATATACATTCTTCTCAAGTGCACATGGAACATTTTCCAAGATAGACCACATGTTAGGCCACAAAACCAGTCTCAATAAATTTAAGAAGATTGAAATCATATCAAGTGTCTTCTCTGACCACAATGCTATGAAACTAGAAATCATTTATAAGAAGAAAACTGGAAAGCACACAAATGCATGGAGGCTGAATAACATGCTACTAAATAATGAGTAGGTCAAAACTGAGATCAAGGAGGAAATCAAAAGCTATCTCGAGACCAACGAAAATAAAAACACAACAACCCAAAATCTCTGGGATGCAGCGAAAGCAGTCCTAAGAGGGAAATTCACAGTAATGCAGTCCTATCTAACAAAGCAAGAAAAATCTCAAATCAACAGGTTGTCCTTACACCTCAGGGAACTGGAAAAAGAACAGCAAAACAAGCCCAAAGGGAGTACAAGGAAGGAGATAATAAAGAACAGAGTGGAGGGCCGGCCGAGTGGCGCGATGGTTAAGAACTCGCTTGGGACGCCAGAGGGCCCCGGTTCGGATCCCACATATGAGGGCCAGTGACACTGCCCTCCACAGCTAAGATTCTGAACAACAGCTCAAC
>NW_017732328.1:182240-199660 GCF_001890085.2 Hipposideros armiger | reverse complement strand
AAACAAAATTGACAAACCTCTAGCCAGACTCATCAAAAAACAAAAAGAGAGAGGACTCAAATTAGTAAAATCAGGAATGAAAGAGGTGAAGTGACAACAGACACCACAGAAATACAAAAAATTTTAAGAAATTACTATGAACAACTATATGCCAACAAATTTGACAATCTGGAAGAAATGGATAATTTTCTAGAAGCATACAACCTTCCAAAACTAACTCAAGAAGAAATGGAAAATCTGAATAGATTGATTACTACCAAGGAAATTGAATCAATAATCAACTAGCTCCCAACAAACAAAAGCCCTGGACCACATGGCTTCACAAATGAATTTTACCAAACATTCAAAAAAGAATTATCACCTATTCTTCTCAAAGTATTCCAAAAAAAAAAAAAAACCAGAAGGAGGGGAGGCTCCCAAACTCTTTCTATGAAGTCACGATCACCCTGATTCCAAAACCAGACAAAGACAGTACAAAAAGGAAAACTACAGGCTGATATCCCTGATGAACACAGATGCAAAAATCCTCAACAAAATATTAGCAAACAGAATTCAGCAATATATTAAGATGATCATACACCATGATCAAGTGGGTTTCATCCCTAGTACGCAAGGTTGGTTCAATATCTGCAAATCAATTAATGTGATACACCACATCAACAAAATGAAACATAAAAAAATCATACAGTCATATCAATAGATGCAGAAAAAACATTTGACAAAATACAGCAGCTATTTATGATAAAAACTCTTAGCAAAGTGGAACAGAGGGATCATATCTCAACATATCAAAGGCCATATATGATGAACCCACAGCTAACATCATACTCAGTGGGGAAAAGCTAAAACCATTCCCCTTAAGATTGGGAAAAAGACAAGGCTGTCCACTTTCTCCACTTTTATTCAACATAGTCCTAGAAGTTCTAGCCACGGCAATCAGACAAGAAAAAGAAATAAAAGGCATCCACATTGGCAAGGAGGAAGTAAAATTGTCATTATATGCAGATGACATGATAATATACCCAAAGACTCAATCAAAAAACTATTGGAACTGATAGACAAATTCAGTAAGGTAGCAGGATACAAAATCAATATTCAGAAATCAGTTGCATTTGTATATACCAAAAATAAACTATCAGAAGGAGAAATTAAGAAAACAGCCCCATTTACAATTGCTTTAAGAATTATAAAATACTTAGGAATAAATTTAACCAAAGAAGTAAAAGACCTGTACTCAGAAAATTATAAGACACTGAAGAAAGAAATAAAAGAAGATACAAATAAATGGAAACACCTTCCTAACCATGTTCATGGATAGGAAGAATTTCTATAGTTAAACTGTCCATACTGCCTAAAGCAATATATAGATTCAATGCAATTCCTATCAAACTACCAAGGGTATTTTTCACAGAAATAAGAAATATAATCCTAAAATTTATATGGAACCAAAAAAGACACCGAATAGCCACAGCAATCCTGAGAAATAAGAATAAAGTCGGGGTATCATGCTATCAGATATCAAAACATACTACAAGACTACAGTAATCAAAACAGTATGGTACTGGCATAAAAACAGGCACATAGATCAATGGAGCAGAATAAAGAGCCCAGAAATAAATCCATGCATATACGGACAGTTAGCCTACAACAATGGAAGCAAGAATTTACATTGGGGTAAAAATAGCCTATTTAATAAATGGTGCTAGGAAAATTGAACTGACGCATGCAAAGAAATGAAACTGGACCACCTCCTTACGCCATATACAAGAGCAAATTCAAAATGGATTAAAGACTTAAATGTAAGACCTGAAACCATAAAACTCCTAGAAGAAGATATAGGAAGTAAATTTGCAGACATTACCATGAGCAATATTTTTTTTAAAGATTTTTATTGGAGAATTGGGGGGATGGGAACAGTGCTGGGGAATTGGGGGAAGGGGAACAGACAAGTTGCTGTCATTTTCCTCTTCAGTGTAATTGTGGAGGACGTCACTTCACTGGCCCATGTTGGCACCATTATTGCGCTCTTCCCGGGCGAGGCAGATCAGTCGCCGGCTTCTGGACGGCCACTCACTGCGGCTGCTGGTCGCTCAGGCTGCCTGCTGGCTACATACGGTAGCCCATGGCAACCCACTGCCACAGGGGCTGCAGCCTATGCCGTCGCAGGCGACTCATGGCAGCCCAGCTCCAGGTTGAGCTGTTGTTCAGCATCTTAGCTGTGGAGGGCAGTGTCACTGGCCCTCATATGTGGGATCCGAACCGGGGCCCTCTGGTGTCCCATGCCAGTTCTTAACCATCGCGCCACTCGGCCGGCCCACCATGAGCAATATTTTTACCCTTACATCCTCACGGGAAAGGGAAGTAAAAGAAAAAATGAACATATGGGATTACATCAAACTTAAAAGTTTTTTCACAACAAAGAAAACCATCAATAAAACAAAAAGGAAGCTGACTGAATGGGAGAAGATATTTGTCAATGATATATCTGATAAGGAGTTAATATCCAAAATTTATAAAACACTCATTCAACTCAACACCAAAAAAAACCAAACAACCCAATTGAAAAATGGGCAGAGGATATGAAGAGACATTTCTCCAAAGAGGACATACAGATGGCCAACAGGCATATGAAAAAATGTTCACCTCACTAATCATTAGGGAAAAGCAAATAAAAACTACAATGATATACCACTTCACTCCCGTCAGAATAGCTATCATCAATAAATCAACAAACAACCAAGTGCTGGAGAGGTTGTGGGGAATAGGGAACCCTGGTGCACTGTTGGTGGGACTGCAGACTGGTGCAGACACTATGGAAATCAGTATGGAGGTACCTGAAAAAACTGGAAATGAAACTACCTTGTGACCCAGCAATTCCACTCTTAGGTATTTATTCAGAAAAACCCAAGACACTAATTTGAAAAAATATATGCACCCCTATGTTCATTGCAGTGTTATTTACAATAGCCAAGACTTGGAAACAATTGAAATGCCCATCAGTAGACAACTAGATTAAGAAACCATGGTACATTTACACAATGGAGTATTACTCAGCTATAAAGAAGAAGGAAATCATACCATTTGCAACAATATGGATAGACCTAGAGAACATTATGCTAAGTGAAATAAGTCAGTCAGAGAAAGACAAATATCATATGATCCCATTTACATGTGGAATCTAAAGGACTGAATAAATGAGCAATGTAAACAGAAATAGTCTCAGAGACACAGAGGAAAACCTGATGTTGCTAGATGGGATGGGGGTGGGGATGAAGGAGAAGGGGAAGGGACAAGACAATACAAATAGGTAACTACAGTATGGCCTCAGGGATAGAAAAGACAGTTTGAGGAATATAATCAATAATGGTTTAAATATTTTTTAGGGAGGCAGATGGACTCATATCTTGTTAGGGAGACCACTTCATGGATGGTGTAAATGCCTTCATAGATGGTGTAGAGGCCTGACCACTGCACTGTACATCTGAAGCTGCCGCTGAATAATATTATATGTCAACTATAATTTAATGCATATATAGTCATGGGATGTGGAGTATAGTGTGGGAATGGAGTCAATGGAATTGTAATAGATATGTATGATATCGGGGGTGAGGGCAGGCAGTGGATGGGGGAAAGGGGGTGGTCACTTTGTGAGGGGTAAAAAGGATAACTATTACATTGTTTTGTATGCCTGAAACTAGTAATAAAATAAATAAAATAAATAAAAATTAAAAGGTGTCTTTTAGTAGTTGCTCTCACATATGGAAAAAATGCTGGTCATTTTCTTTTCAAATGTCCATTCTTCTGTTGGGACTCCCCCCAGTGCCCTCACTCAGAAGTACTCAGGGGACTTCAAGCTTCTCCCATAAATCTCTTTATACCTATACTGTCTGCCTCACCTTTCATATTTTGTTTAATCAATTTACCTGTTTTTTTGTTTTGTTTTGTTTTTATCCCTGAACTAAAAATTTCCCAGCCCTTGCTGCAAATGTTACTTTTGTGTGGGAAATCTTCTAGGCAGTATCCATATAATTTTACTGCACAGAATTATGAGTTAATTGCATTGCTCAAACTCTACATACTAATCTTTTGTCAAAATAGCAAACCTAAAAATTCAATTAGTACAAAAAATCAAATTAAAAGCTTATGATACATGCTCACCATTCCATTGATGATGTATGTTCACTGTTAGGTTCTTCTTTTATGAAATTGAAAACTGTTTCTGGTTATCAATTTTCATCTTGCAAATTTTCAATATGATGAAAGTGAATAGTAGTAAATTTAATTACAAAATTTACCTTAAGCAGATAATGCTTTCTGCAGAATTGTATTGTTTTTAGGATTACTCTAGCCTACACACTTGGAAAATTAATGTTACACTAAAAATATCCCCCAGAAACAAAATATTTTGTTTGTCCCCATAGGTACTTGTTATGAATAAATTACAGTTTAATTTTGAAAATGCTTCCTCCTTAAGTGAATGCTAGATTTTTAGAAATTATCTAAGATTAAAAGTTAACTGAATAGACTTAGAGATTTAAATAACCCACAATCCTATCAATATCATAAAACTGGGTTCATGTGGTTATGTGTATGTATGTGTATATATATGTGTGTACGTGCAAACATTCTTTTTTTTTCCTATTTTAATGCTGCCTTTAACATTATGTTAAATGTTCCCCTTGTCTTAAATGATCTGTGGCAAGTTTCTGCCTTTTCATCGAACTCTCACTGAACTCCAGTGGAGAAGAAATTATCTAGGACAACTAGTATTCCAGTAATTCTGATCTGCTGGCATTTTGCACTATAAACAGAAAATCCAAAAAGATTTATGCTTTAAGAAAAACATTACCAAGACCCCTCCATCACACTTTCTTAAGAAGACTTGGAAGTAAGTCATTAGAAAGGAGTGAAATACAAAAGAATCATCAGAAAGCCATTTAAAATTTCCTTGCTTTTGCCGATAAAGTCTTTGTACATCTCATGAACGATTCTAATGTCATAATCAAAGCATTGATGCTGAGTGTTGGTATCAAGTCATTTGTAAAGTTGATATTTTAACCTTGACACTAGGTAGAAACAATTTAAGAATAATGTAGCTTGCCGATTTTAAATATATCAAAAAATAAAAAGAGGGCCGGCCGAGTAGCACATTGGTTGCGAGCTGGCTTGGGACGCCAGAACGCCCCGGTTCGGATCCCACATATGAGGGCCAGTGATACTGCCCTCCACAGCTAAGATACTGAACAACAGCTCAACCTGGAGCTGGGCTGCCTGAGTCACCGGCGACGGCATAGGCGGCAGCCCCTGCTGCAGTGGGTTGCCATGGGCTACCATGTGTAGCCAGCAGCCAGCGTGAGCAGCCAGAAGCCTGTGAGCGGCCGTCCAGAAGCCGGCAACCTATCTGCCTCGCCCGGGAAGAGCGCAATGATGGTGCCAACTTGGGACAGTGAAACAACGTCCTCCACAGCTAGGCTAAAGAACAAAACGACAGCAACTTGTCTGTTCCCCCTCCTCCAATTCCCCAGCGCTGTTCCCATCCCCAAATTCCCCAATAAAAAATTTAAAAAATCTTTAAAAAATAGATAAATAAAAAGATAAAAGGAAGGAAAGAAGAAAGGAAAGAAAGAGAAACTAGTAAAAGCTAAAGTGATAGATTTAGGATTCAAAATAAACTATAATTAGTGGGACTGTTCAAGGAAGATGTGTCATTAAGTAGTTATGGTTTAATAGTCCTAAATAACTAATTATATTAAAGAAAAAAGGAAATAAATAGATGGAAAAAGAAAATACAATAGAGAAATTAAAAATAAAATACCTGTACAACAAGATAAAGAATCAAAAGGGGAAAAAAAAGTGTATAGCATTTTACAGGGTCCTTACATTTTAAAGGTTATAATGAAAGTGGTTACAGCTTATTTTGTTCAAATCTACATTATCCTAGGATTATCTCACATAAATTTTTCATTCTAGGTTGGTTCTTCCAAGCATGAGGTCAATTTCTACCTAGCTTTCTTTTTTGGTGCCTATGATGTCATTTGGCAGCCAATTTTACAAAATTAAAATATTGTTTAATATTTGCCAAGCAAAATATAGTTAGAAGGGAAAATGAACTGGAGATTTTTGAACTAATAACATTATCAAATATATGTAAAAGTAGGAATTATCTACTCTGAAGTTTTTAACTTTACAGTTCCTCTCCATTAATATATAACTGAAAGCTACATTTCCATGTGATTAACATTCCAAAGCTTGTGGCAAATCAATATGTGTTTATGTATATTTTTTGATTGATATAAAATTTTCCTGAAATATGTCTTACCTCATTCTGAAGATCTCGGATCATTTTGCTCTTTCTTTCCACTTCAGTCTTTAAAAAATTAATCTGAAAATGAATAGAAAATTATGTAGACACATTTCAAATTCATTTTTGTTGCCTTCTATAAATTTATTTTCATAATTTTTGAAGGGGAATATCAACAAACACTGAAAAATAACAAAGGATTAAATTTTTTATTAACCAAACGTTTATTACCCAATTCCTACATATGTCGACTGGTTATATAAAAATATCCTTTTCTCATATAATAAATGATTCATTTTTTTAATTGAGGAACTATGCACATTATAGCTGTGAGTCTCTTATCTGTTTAAACCTCAATTTTTAAAAATGTGGTTCTTAAATACAAACAAACAAACAAAACCTAAATTCTAAGAATTGACTTAGGAATCTCTATTCCTAAAACATTCTCCAGGTAATTTTGATCTATGGTCAGGTTTCAAAGCAATTATACAGCAATATGCCTGACCTCAAAATCATGGAACATTATAAATACTGTACCAAAGAAGCCATGATGTTTTCTGTTGAGTATGTTAGTGTTGGGATTTGTAAACTTAGGCTAGATACTCAAACTGTATTTTCATAAGCATAGCATCATTATCTGTCTGAGTACTTTACAAAAAGTCAATATACCACCATAGCTAAAATTTGGGACTTCATACTCAAGGGTTCATTATGATAAAAACTAACTGTCTGAAGCTTTTAATTTTTCCAATTTTCAATATTTGGTAGTCACATTTTAAGAAGTAAAAGGACACAGGTGAAATTAATTTTACAAATATATTTTATTTAATGTGTTCAAAATATTATCATTTTGACATAAAATAGACTTTTAATGACATAACTGATGTTATTCTTTTGAAGTATGTCTTTAAAAGCCACTGTGTGTTTTACACTTACAGCACATCTCAGTTTGGACCAGCCATTTTTGAATGCTCAATAGCCTCACATATCTATTAGTTATGTATTGGACAACATAGAGGAACCCTGAAATTATACAAAATAGTCTGGCAATATGGTTATCTTGGAGATGTTTGCACTTATGGATCATATTGATATATTTCGTTAACATACTATTGAGTTTGTATGAGGTCTGACAATAAAGTTTGTGAACTTGTTGCAATAATGTTATCTTTTTTTTTTATAGTAGAGGGGTTATTCATTATGAATTTGTACCAACTGGACAAATAGTTAACCAAGTTGACTATTTAGAAGTACTGAAAAGACTACGTGAAAGAGTTACATGACCTGAAATTTTCACCAACAATTCATGGCTCTTGCATCACGACAATGCACCAGCTCACACGGCACTATATGTGAGGGAGTTTTTAGCCAATAAACAAATAACTGTATTGGAACACCCTCCCTACTCACCTGATCTGGCCCCCAATGACTTCTTTCTTTACCTGAAGATAAAGGGTATATTGAAAGGGAGATATTTTGATGACATTCAGAACATCAACGGTAATACGACGACAGCTCTGATAGCCATTCCAGAAAAAGAGTTCCAAAATTGCTTTGAAGGGTGGACTAGGCACTGGCATTGGCACATAGCTTCCCAAGGGGAGTACTTTGAAGGTGACTGTAGTGATATTCAGAAATGAGGTGTGTAGCACTTTTCCTAGGATGAGTTCAAGAACTTAATTGTGAGACCGCATATATTTAATATTTCCAACCAGCTTTTTTTTATGGTTTCTTGTTCTTTCTGTGTATTGTTAATACCTCCCTTATCTCCCTGGATGTATTTCAGATGTGTAGCCTAAGTTCTTAGTTCATCTATTTCAATAATTCTGCTTCAGAGTGCAAATGTTGTCTTTTTACTAGCTCCATATCTCATACCTCAGATATCATGTTATTTTAGCTCTTAGCTTATTTTCTCTTTGGGTTATTAGCCACTCCGGATGGTAATGTGTATAAGAAAAGAGCCAAAAAAATAAAAATGCAGCTGTCTTGGTGAGAAAAGGAAAGATCTCAGGCAGAGAACCTCAGAACCCCAGCACCAAGGTAGGGGTGGGGAGTGGTAAGGACACCGTCATTTTTTATTCCTGCAACTTCCTCCTTCAGGAGAGCTTTAGGCTGCACTGATGTCAGCGTGATAACAGGTGCCTGAGTTGTTGCTGCTGACTTCCAGGATGAAGGACAGGGAAGTGATACTCCAAAGGAAGAGTGGGGAAACGCAGGAAAGCGAATTTACAGATGCCTTCAGCCTGCCTGTCCTGCGTCCTCTGTGCCCTCCGCCCCAGCCCACAGCAACCGCTCCTCAACACACACTCCCTCATTCCTGAGAATCATCTCTCTTCCCAGGAATTACTCATGATTACATTTTTTTGTTTGTTTTTTTTTTCTTTTTTGGTTTCTCTCCTTTTTAAATCTATTCTCTAGTGCATATTTACCCCTAACTTCTATGGTTTCTCTAGAGTTGATTTTGGGGATAGGAGTTAGCAATGTCATCAGTTTATTGTCTGGAGAATAATTCACCAAATATGCATTTAATAAGTGCTTCTGATGCTCATGGGTGAAAAAAAATGGTTTATTCTAAGATTTCTAGTTCTTAGCAGGGGGCTAATAAGTATTGGCTAAATGGATGCATAAGCAATGAGCCTCTGATAAAATCATATTATTAATATCAAACCTTGCCACTCTACCTACATTTTGAATGAAAAATGTAGGAAGTCAAGGCCACCATCAAGGAAATAGATTAAAGTGAAAATTGCCAGAGCATATCAAACATAAGAAAGATATTTATATGTGTGTATGTGCATATGTACTGAATGTGATTAAAATACATTTCTATAACACACTATTCTAGTAGGTGTGGAAGACAGGTAGGGAGAAGAGAAAGTTGAAGGATACTGTTATCTCCTGCCAATAAAAAATTTGCAAAACAACTGAATATATAATTTATTTAAGGAGTTATCTAGGAAAGTTACTCCAAAGTAAATCTATTTGATATTTTGTTTGGGTGTGTTTGTTTTTGAATACATTATTATAAGCTACCAACATGTAAAATATTTGAAGAACAATGTTAATAATGATTTCATTCTGTTTGTTAACATCAGTTTTGTGTGTGTGTGTGTTATGAAGATAGACTATTGTCAGAAAACCTTGATTTTAATAGCTGATTTATAAAACTGTTCCCACTTTTCTTTTTTTCCCCTAGTGAATGCACACAGAAGTAATCATGGACAAGTGATAAAGTAACATGGTAAGCATGTGTTACTGTAATCGCATATCGGGTGATCCCACATACGAGGGCACTAATTTTGTGGAAGTCAGGAAGGGAACTCAAGAGATGAGTGGTCTGCTCTGTGGAGTATTTCAGAAATTTCTCATTAAATTGTCTGATATTCAGTGAAAGAATGGGCATTCATCTGTATAAGAAAAGGTGAGCAGTTTATTTCTTAGTTCTGAAGTTCCCTTCCCTGGGGTATGAATAAAAGGTCTAGAATGATCTTATCATAGATGATACAAAGTTTTTATCAGCCTCTATTCAGAATGTCACAGTGGATAATTCTCTTAAGGGGGCTGCGGCCACATAAGGGGAAGCTCCCATGGGAGACACAAGGCTTCCGACTTTAAAGCTGAAATGTACTCTCTCTATTCCTCATGCTCCTATCTCTCATCTCCTGTTATAGCTTCTCATGGCAAAGACTGATGACTAAGATAGTCCCTTCTCATTTACATGTTGGGCCAGCTCCAGGAAAACTTCCTTTGAAGTTGGTCATTAGGATTTTTTTTTTGCACCATGAACTGTCACTATAGTAATGTGTACATTTTCTAACATTGTCATGAGATGATTGAATGGGTGTATAATACGTGTACATTTGCTAACTTCACAAGAGGAGTGAGGCGCACCTTCTGGCATTACCTCACATCACCTAGTTACACCAAGATATTCATTTCAAATTGAAGGGTTATATAGTTTTTAATTTCCTAAAAAATTATAATGAAAGAAGAGAATCTTGAGCTGAAGCATACCATTCTCTCCCCTCCATATTTCTCTGTCTCTTTCTCTGTCCTTCCACATATAGATACACACACTGTCACACATACCAATACACCCATATATGTACATATCTCTTTACCTAGATAAACCTATCTGGTTTTCAAATTATTTTTAAAATGACAATGATAGCAAATAAAAAAGAACAAAAGTCAGGGCCAACTGAATAGCTCAGTTGATTTAAGAACTCGTTCAAGAGTGGAAGCTCTGAGCAACAGGGTCACCGGTTCGATTCCCGGCCCGAGCTGAGCTGCAGCTGAGCTGCCAAGAGGTGGCAGGATGGCTCAGCTAAAAAAAAAAAAAAAAAGGAACAAAAGCCAGCCTGCGGTTAATAAGAAAATGCAAACCAATGGTAAAAAAGCCACCTCAATAGTTGTTATTAGTAGCAGTGAGAATGAAGCGATGTTTAACCGTGATTGATCACTAATAGGTAAAATATCTGATTCCAACAAAAAAGGGGTTTTTAATTTTCTGGGAACTCCAGGTCAGTCTCCAACAATTTAAAGTCAGCTTTTAAAAACAGTTACTGGCAACTCATTACATAGCATAATTGTTTTGAAGAGCAATATAAATAGAATTAAGGACAAATATCATCCTAAATTATGGACAATGAGATACATATTATTTTAATCTTTCTTTTATCAGGTATTCATTCTTCTTTCATTCTTGATAACTCTTACTTTGATATTAATAGATATCAAAGGGCTTAAGTGGTTATAAAATTGAACAGTAATAGTGATGATAACTTATTGTGGATATTGTGATTTATAATAAGAAATTATATATCTCTCTCTATATATATATCTATATATAGACATATATCTATATCTATATCTATCTATCTATATCTATATCTATATCTATATCTATATCTATATATATAACTAAGTGGGGGGGAATACATCCGCCCCTTAGTTCCTGGATCACAGCTCCTAAAACCTTTGTAATTTCCTAAGTGTTTTGGATTGCACCTAAGTATGGGGGTGGGTTGCCAACCATGTGATTGTAGGTTTAGAACTTTCAGCCACGCTTCCCTGACTCCTGGGGAAGGGAGAGGGGCTGCAGCTTGAATTGTCAATGACCCATAGTTTAATCATTCATGCCTAAGGAATGAAGCCTCCATAAAATTCCAAAGGTGAGGGTTCACATGCAGATTGGGGAGAGTGACCCACTTGAGAGCATGGCAGCTCCACACCCTCTCCCCATACCTTGCCCTATGCAACTCTTCCATCCTACTGTCACTGAATTATATCCTTTTACAATAAACTGGTAAAGTAAAATCTTTGAGTTCTGTGAGCCACTCTATCAAATTAGTTGAAGGAGGTGTTTATTAGAACTTCCAATATGTAGCTGGTAGGTGAGACGCACAGGTGACAACCTGGGCCTGTGACTGATATCTGAAGTAGGGGGTGGGGGACAGTCTTGTAAGACTTGAATACAATTTTGAACTTGTTTACAATTGATTACACACTCTGTTCAACACTTTACATGCATCAGCTCATATAATCACCAAATAAACTGTCACATAAGTAACATTGACATGCTTTTTACAATAAAAGAGCCTCAGAGGTATAAAATAACTTTCTAATACTCAGCTAAGAAGTGGTGAAGATGAAATTGGGGGAAAAAAAAGACAGCAAAGAGGAATGATATTAATTTAGTGTTTACTACATGCTCTATATGATTTTAGGGAAAGTGTGTATGTTATTTTAATTTGAATCATCATCAAAATTCTGCAAAGAAGGAAATCTGCAGAAGTTAAAGAGCTTGCTCAACTTCACAGAGCTAGGAGATGGCCCACTAGGAATTTAAAACCAGAATAATCTTATTCCAGAGTACGTGCTAGGTGATGAATCCATGTAGGGAGTTTCTGATTTAGCAAGAGTATTTTGGGGTGGGAAAGGGAAACCCTTACTCAAGATTCATCGTTGAGCCTTAAGAAAGGCACAGCAAGCACACTCAGATGAGGACAAATGCTCAAAGGGTGACTCGGCCCGTCCTGCCCCCTGCCTCCTCCAAACTATGCATCCTTTGTCCATGACCTTTCCCTAACTGAGATGCTCTAACTTTGTCCGTGCTCTTTCAAAAGTCACAGCTTTCTTCTTTTTGGATCTTAGACATAGTCTGCGTAACATACTGGAATAATCATGGGTTCATGCTTTGGCTCCTCCAACTATTAGCTGAGTACATACAAGTAAGAAACTTACCTTTTCTGAGTTATTCATTTTCAGTTAAAAAAAAACGTGTGTAGTTTATTGTGAGGATCCTAGATAATAGTATATATGAGCACATCTGTTCTGCTCTAACTGCCATCATTTGTGACAAGGCTATGAAGAAACCCAGGTTAACTGTGATGGGTCAAGACAGAAAGAGGGGACCAGTTGCTGAGGAGAGAGATCAGCATGCTGATGCTGTAAGTGTGTCCGTGGTTTTATGTAACATCTGATGTCTGGAGAGCCAGACACTGGGATTCCTTGCAGGTGAGGAGTGAGTGTTGCCATGGTGCAGCAGAGAGGAACCAACACACTTGTCCTTATAAGAGGACAGAACAGATCATAGTGAATCCATTAACAAGAAACAATCCTGTACCCAAGGAAGTCAGCAATCGTTATCAGAAAGCCTGTCTTCAGGAAGCAGGTGGCCCAGAAGGCAGACAGGTCTGAACTTCAGAAGCAAAACTCCACACCCTCATCCAGTTATTCAAGGAAGCCTTGCAAAGAAAGGCAGGCTGACAGTGCTTAGAGGGGCTGGGATCCCAGGTTATTGATGGCGACTGTATTAATTATGCTTCTAGCATTTGCAAACTTGATGCTTTAACATCTACCCTGCACATATATGTGGGCAAGCCTTGTTAATGGACAACCCAATCATATGCTTGAGTCATCCTACCTTAACTTCCTGCCGCCTCCATTGCTCACCCTCCCCAATGCCCCCCAAAGAGTTTCTGGTGGTATGCTTTTCACATACACACTAAACAATACAGAGCCTACAACTTTAGCCACCCCTTGTGTCAGGTTTTCACGCCCCATGCCACCGTGCCCCTGCCCTAATCACCCCAGGGCCAGGTAGGTACCAGACAACCAGGGGTGGTCTCTGTGCCCCAGAGACCACTGAAATCATTTAAACTGGCCAATCTGAAGACCCCTGCCCCTGCCCCACCCACTCCTTCACACAGGGACCACAATAAAGGCTCGTGTCCACAGTTCCCCTGCCTCCTCTGCCTCATGGCCAGCCAGGTGCTTCTTGTGTGATCCCTGCCACACAGACGCCACTCCTGAGAACTGTGACAAACTATCATTTCAGTAGCGGTTTCCTGATCTGTTGGGCTTACCATACCTCAATTTTCTATCCATATACTATATTTTAGAACAGATTCAGGTTCTAGAAACTAGGTAAAAGGTCCAATCCCCATTTAGTGCATAAGGTGAGTCTGGAGAATACTGTACAAATCTAGTTTTCAGCACTGCTGTCAAGATCACCATCCCCCCCCCCCCCCCCGCCTATGATAAGTATCAGTTATAAGAACTGAAATGTGGGGTCAAGAGTACATCATTTGAAAGAGAAATTCTGGAGAGAATTTTGATTCTTAAACTTTGGGGCTCATCAGAATCACCCGTGGAGTTAACTAAATAGGCAGTTGATGGGGTCCCACTTGACAGGCTTTTATTTAGTGAATGTATCATGTGGATGAGGGGACCGTACAGCTTGACTTAGCTCAAGGTCAGTACTCCCCACAATTCAAGAGCCATTCATATGGGGCCTGACACTAGGACTCCTGCTCTACTGTTGCCCTCCGCTTTTTCTCCTTCAATGAGGGTTGGGAATTTACAAGACCCCTAAGAATCGAACACAACAAAAACATTCTTTTGGAATGAATGCTGACCACGTTATTTTTATGATCTTGGTGACTGCACTTTCTTTATTGTATTTTCATTTTTAGGTTTTTACATATGTGTTTGTTCCATAGTGATTTTCGAAGACAAAAATAAATAAAATAACAACTTCCCAACCCCGAAGCAAAAGACGCAAAAAAGAAACGCACTTACAGTAGCCTGTTGTTTTTCGGCTTTCTCAGATGTCTCTTTAAGTTGATTTTGCAGGGCCTCCTGGAGAGACTTCATTTGTTCTCTGGTAGAAAATAGAGAGCAAAAGGGAGACATAATATAATTCTGTTATTTCCGATGCACATTATGAAAGGAGGCTTTGTTGTCTACGTACATTTGGGAAATGGATAAGTAAAATTGAATAGAGAGACAGTTAAGCATACAGGGTGTATGTCAGGATTCTGGTAATAAAGGGTTTTCTCTCCCAGGCAAGTACTAAAAGCAAGCTGTATTTAAAGGAAATTGCCTTGCTATTGTGTCTTATGAGAATCCCACGGTGCGAATCATCTGTGAGCTGCATAATGTGTCAAATCAAATCAATAGAATAATTAGAGTTGAAAAGCTAATTTTAGTGACAGCATGCGAGGGTGTGAACACGCTGGCTAGAAAAAAGTTACCCTAGACTGCTGATAGGATAAAATTACAGCTCCTCCTGATGCTCCTAATTGATTCATTCAAAAGTACTGTGCTTTAGACATCCTTCATAAAGCCTGAGACATTTTATGGAGAGAAAAGAGGCTCATTTCTGCCTTGAGGGGTACCTCATTTATTGGGGGTAATGAAAGAAATACTCATCTGCACTTATATATACATATTATGTCTCAAGCTCACAAATTCATATGGACCCTGTCCACTTGTTAAAAATATATCTCTACACATATGTATTTTTTCAAGGGTTTGGAATGCCCTCGTTTATGACAGATCATATCATCTTCCTGTGACTTAATTTTTATCACCTAAGCTATCATTTCCAAAAGCTCAGATATCAGATAAAGGTGAGTGTATCAGTCAGTGTGTGTATATGTGTGTCAATTCTGGCCAGAGGAATAATCTCCTTCAAAGTAACAGCAAGCACTAAACAGGAACTTTTCTAGTCTTATCAGTTCCCAAACTAATTTAAAATTCCCAATCTAGTGCCAAAAGACTACCTCTGGGACAACAATATAGAGACTACCGAATAAGACAGCACTCTCTCAGACTGTTTTTTTAGTCTATAAAATGGGCACAATGATAGAACTACCTCATAGGTGTGTAGTGATGTTTAGATGACATAAAGCAAGCATAATGCTTAGCATAATTCCTGAAAAGTAATCACTTTTATGAGCTTATTGTCACCACCATTGGTACCACTCTAGGTCCCTAAATTCATTCTTTGATCACCACATTCTGCCCAAACACAAGCTGTCCTTTCATCCAATGGGAGTTAGGGACATCCCCAGATTTCATACTCTAGAAACTCTTAGGTCCCGATTTCAATTTCAGGAATATCAATGGGCGTCTGCATGATTGTTTAAATCAATTTGGGCTTTGCCAAAGCAAAATATAATTGAAACAAGTTATAAACTAATTACAGTCACTTTGGATGTTAGATGATTTATGCTTGCTTGGGCGAAGCGTATAACATGCTTTTGCTTAAAGTGGATTTGACGTCTCAGCTTCTGTTCCTTCCTCAGACAGGTTTCACTTATCAGAACTGTTTCATATATGGAAAGTTTAGAATGTGGACTTCTATTATTGTTTCTGATTTTTTCCACACAGAGCATTTGTGGCATAATATATAATATATAATATAACAATTATAATATTAGTATAATATATACATATACATATATTGTAGGCTTACAATGTACTAGGCACTCTTATAAGTTTCACATCAAATTATGGTACCATATTAAATATATTAAACTGATGCATAGAGAGGTGGTGGGATTGTGTTCTGAAGCCTATGTGTTCAAACTTAAAGAGTTATCATATCACCTCTGTGCCACAGAGAAAGAGAGAAAAGAAGGCTCTACATGCTATCCCTAGCCCTCAACTCTTCAACAAGCACTGAATGAAAACACGAACTATCAGATTGCCAACTGATAAAAAATCATACAGTAAAATGTTATTAATAATCATGTAATATTTTGGGGGGATTTTAAATTTTCTTTTTTTTAAATGATGATACATCTACATCTTAATTAAATTATAAAATATTATAGATCTTATAAAAATGAGCATATGTACATATTTAAAAAGTCCCACCTACTGACATCTATAGGTCATGTAGGGAAAAAGACAAAAATAAACTGTAAAAGCCGTTAACCAAAACGGGGGAAGGTAGAGAATTCTGTAGATTTTCTCCGTGCTAGAAAAGCTATGACAGGATGGCAAAGTGGGCCTTTTGAATCTTCTGAATGTCTCCATCTCCTTTGCTGCATGTGGCCCCAAATTTCCACCTCAGAGACTTGCTAAGTTTGACTCCTATGGTAGATGAATCCTGACTTGCTCATGGTCTCTCCCCCACCACCAACTGCAATTTGCCCCAACTATGTCTAGCTACCCCAGGGCCCTATTTGGTATTGAACTGAGCTTAATGCTAAAGAACGCATGGCTCCAGGGATACCTGTGACAGGTCATTCAGATATTAACTACATTTTAGCATGTAACGTCATGGTTACAGGGGTTTTAAAGGGCAGCTGTTTTGAACATCTTTCATCCCAAATTATAAACATAAACACACACACACACAAATCACTCCACAGGGAGGCACAGTTTTCTTCAAGTGGTTTCCAGCTTGTACCGTAATAACATCACATGGAGAACTTACCCCTTACCCCAACCATTCTTTTCATTTTTAGAGAACGTTATATTGTAAAATCTTTTAGTATACAGAGTCCCAAACTGCCTTCTAGTAATCTGCTCCCACCAACCACCATAGAGAATATTTGTTTTATTACCGTTTTCTCAAGATAGACTTCCAGGCACTTCAGGATACTCCTCTATCCCCCAGAATCTCTACGGTGTGGTTACATTCTCTCACTTCTCACATAGTTAAGTTTAAAAGTCTCTCCATCAGCCTGATGACTCCCCTATGAATATTATCTAGGCTGTTTTAACATTTCTGAAAATGTAACTCAAAACGCTCCCTCTCTCTCTCCCTCTCTCTCTCCCTCTCTCTCTCTCCCT
The DNA here is from genome assembly GCF_001890085.2 of Hipposideros armiger. Lineage (NCBI taxonomy): Eukaryota > Metazoa > Chordata > Mammalia > Chiroptera > Hipposideridae > Hipposideros > Hipposideros armiger. The sequence continues at coordinate 182,265 of NW_017732328.1, read as the reverse complement.
CCCTCCCTCCCTCCCTCTCTCTCTC
>NW_017732328.1:174053-182185 GCF_001890085.2 Hipposideros armiger | reverse complement strand
ACACACACACACACACACACACACACTTCTTTTTCTGCCTCTCTTGGCAGAAAGGCACTCTGCTCTCTCCACGTGATTGTATATGGCCACTTAATACCTCTGAGTTTACTTATAGTCTAGTTCCAGCTACATGGAAAGACTGGTTAGTTGCCTCTTGGCTATAATTCCAAGAGGAAAATTCTAACTGATTTAGTGTTATTTCAGTGGCCATCTCTGAGCCAGTTAACTGTGGCCAGTGATATCAAAGTCACATGAAAGAAGCAGGACTTCTGGGGACCACTTCTCCAGGTAAGGGCCAAGGGTAAGGCTCCAAGAGGACCAGGGGTTATTGAGAGTTGGGTGTATTAGCCAAGTGGCATCTACAACATATTACACTCTTCCAGATTCAGAGAATACTATTTCTAAATTTGCAATCAGTTATTTTTTTTATATTCTAAGATCATATTTTTCTCCCTTACACTTTACTAATATCTCTTATTTTGGAAATGAAATACACAGCTATTTTCACAATCAGATAACTATAATTTCTTTAATATATCTCTAAGAAAACAACAAAAGCTAGCATACAAAATGTCTTGTCCTTTTGAGAAATTACCTATTATTAGAATTTACCTATTGAATTTTACATTCTGAATTTGTGTGCATTATACAAGCTGTGCATTTTAAACAAGTTTCCTAATTTTGGATAAAACTTTGAAATCGCAATACCAAAATATCTATTCCATTTAATCCCTTCATTGAAAGACTTCGTCTATCACCTGGTAATCTGTATATGCAACAAATGTGTAGATGATGATTAAGAAATTCTTAATAAATCTAACCACATTTTTTCTTGGTTTGCCTGGATATTTTGTGTGTCATGCAGAAACAGCCAAAGATAACCCATTACAATATAAGCAAACTAAAGGAAAGTTAACCTTTAGTCACCAAAATTAGGCTAAGCCTGTCTCCTCATGTGCATCCTCCTGCAGTGAGGAAAGGCAGGCTTTGCCCTCTTTTGCTCCATGGTCCTCACTGGATCTCTCTGGCCTCTTATGTAAGCCATCTTTCCTCCACCTGGTCTATGTCTCTTTCTTTTTACCCTGAACAATGTTTGCAGAATAATCCCCCTAAGATACCTTTTTTATTTATACCATTCTGCAATGGAGCTGCCTAAAATAGGTTCCTTCCAATCTTTAAAAATGTTTTTCTCAGGATGGCTGAGTGGCTCAGTTGGTTAAGAGTGAGCTCTGAGCAACAGCAGCCCGAGTCCCCGCCCAAGCTGAGCTGCTGCTGAGCTGCCAACAGGTGGCAGGGTGGCTCAGCTAAAAAAAAAAGTTTTTCACTCCCATCCTTGTTTATTGTATACAGCTTTATTTTCTGATCTTCCCTGACTCACTGTCATCTTTAGTCCCTGCAATCCTCTCAGTGGTGTTGCACATGCCTTGCGCAAGGGTCACTTCTCCTCTTTGTATTTTTGTTTATTATCCTCTCCCACCACGGGATGCTCTAAAAAAAGTAATCATTTTCAATGTTTCATGGTCTATTTTGATTAGTTATTTCTATTCAAAATGCTGTTTATAATTCTTCAACACTAATTCAATGAACCACAAATAGCTGTGTAATACTGAGCACAGGTGCTTTAAGAGGTGGCGAATTTCAAACCAATAAAACAATTAAAAATTATATATTTTTGGAAACATGATCAGACCAATATTTTACTTTTTAATGTGGTCAAAGAAATATATATATATATATATATATATATATATATATATATATATATATATATATATATATATATAACTTAAACCCACTAAATTATTTTTCAATTCTAAGTAGCAGTTTTGTGGTTTTGTGTTTTTTTTCTTTTTCTTTTTTTCCTGGAAGAAAATATTCCTAACATAGTTATTTTACTGGCATCGCTTTGTCTTCTTTTTTTGCCTTTCCAAGAATAGATTTGAGGCAGCAAATGTCACTCTATGTAAAATGTGAAGGGTAATAACTTTTTCAAGAGGCTGCATAAAATTTAAAAAAATGAATAATAACTACATCATAGCATGCATATGAATATATTCATATAGGCTACACCAGACACTGCAGCTTTTCAGATGGAGACACCAAATGTGAGACCAATATTTTATACAAGCTTTTTTTAATATTGCATTGGAAAAGAATTTTGTGTTCAAGAAATAATAATTTCATTTTAATAATAAAAATAGTCAATACAGAACACTGGCATGTCATCAACTCATTCCAAATATATGCCAATGAGAAGTTTCTGAGTCAAGAGGCAAGGTTCTGTGGTCTATAGATACAAAATGGTGACAAAGCACTACGTAGAGTAGTGTCTAAACTTCTTAACAACGTCTTGCTTTGTGATCAGTAAACTAATGTGAAAGGGTATAGCAATTACACAGCAGAGTAAATTCCAATTAATACAGCTCTCAGCAATTCATTTAAGCACTTTGAGGAACAATTTCCTATCTGTTAAAAGGAGATAACAATATCTACTTTATAAGGGAATGTGAAGGTGAAACAAGAAAATATGTATAAAGCACCTAGCAAAGCCTATAGTAAATGTATAATAAATGCTAGCTTGTTTCTACCTTAAAATACCTTTCTTTTTCCTTTGAGAAGCAATTTCAAATCATATCACTTTAATGCTGCATAGAAATCTATCTCACAATACACTTCCTTCAAAAATAAACCAACCATGGGTGGCCAGTTAGCTCAGTTGGTTAGAGCACAGTGCTCTTAACACCAAGATTGCCAGTTCGATCCCCACATGGGCCACTGAGATGCGCCCCCCCCCACAACTGTATTGAAACTACTTGACTTGGAGTTGATGGGTCCTGGAAAAACACACTGTTCCCCAACAATCAATCAATCAATAAATAAATAAAATAAGCAAACTGACACTAATCACATTGTTCTAATTCTACTTATATTGTTACTAAGATCACCCCATTCCTTATCACCCCCACCATGATCACCAGGATTGAGTTTTGATACTATTAAAAATGGTCCACTGAGGTCAGTGCTATTAGATCTGTCTCCTGATGGGCACACTTATCAGGATCCATCTTATTAAGATTCTAGAGCAAAAAAACCATAGATTCTTAAACACTGGAACTATGACCTGCAGACAAGTAGCATTAGCATCACTGTCACCATGGACTTGTTATTAAGGTGGACTCTTAAGCCTCACCTCAGATTTACTGTGTAAGAATGTGCACTTGAACAAGATTCTCATACATTCAAGTGTAAATTAGAAGATAAATAAATATTGGGTTGTCAAAAGTCATGACATATTTTTTCTATTTTTCCTTGCAAAAAATGCATCATGACTTTTTCGACAACCCAATATAATGCATTTAGAAGGAACTAATTTTTGCGAAGTTTTTGAATAGAGTTTGACACTATGGGGGAAAAAAAGAACTGAGAAAATAAAAGGAAAACACAGTCTTACCTTTGTTTCTGACCTATTTCTAGAAGCTTCTGAACATCAGTTTTGGCAGATTTCTCATCCTTTGTCAAAGACTAATAAGAAAAAAGTGAAAAGGCAGTCTTATTCAAGTGATAAATTGAGGCTCACTTTGCTTTTGTCTCCATGGCATAAGGTGTGACTACACTTACGTCTTGGAACAAGAACATGCAAATGAGGCCATGATGGTCTCCGTGGTTCTAAGGATATGCACAGGAAGTTACGGCACCAAGTAGGGCATGTGCCACACAGTAGGTGAGAAGGAATGAGCTGAGTCTGGATTGTCAGAGGCGCCCCCCCCCCATCTTACAATGACTATAATATTATCTTAATTTTGTGGAAAGGTTAAGAGGATTTAATAAGATAAAACATGAAAACCACCTGGCACAAAATAAACAAAAGGCATCTTAAAAATTGCAAGTGCATTTAGCGGTAGGATTGTTACCCTTCCAAAAACTGTAACTCCATGAAATTATACAGTTTTCTCAAGCAATTTTCTAGGCTGTAATTAGATGCCTTAACTTAGGCTACTGGTACAGAGAAACTCAGTGTCCTGGGAATACTGTAAACACTGACCACTCATAGGCATTTCACCATATGCTTGAAATAGTCTCAAAGCACCAGGTGTTCCATGCCCCTGAGAAGGTGCTTTGCATATTCTTTGCTGTCTCATATAACTGGTGATTTTCTACTTAATGATAAGGTGCAGCTCTGGTATCAGATTTCCATGGAAATCAATTTAGGCTCCTTTTCATCTTAGTTGGTGCTTCTCTAATGCTCTGCAAATACTTCCATCACAGCACTTTTATCCCTGCGCTGTTATCCTGCTACCTATCTCTGAATCCTATTGGAATGTGGGTAATTTTTTTTTGCTCTTATTTTAATGTTCTCAAGATGTAATATAACTTCTGGAATAAGAGCTTGGGCATTAGGTTCAAATAGCAGCTCTGCTGCCTAACTGGGCTTTTGATAGTTTCCTAACTTTTCTCTAACTCTGTTTTCTAACCTACAAGATGAAACTAATAATACCCACAGAACAGTCACCATGTGAAAATTAAACAAGAATTGTAGAAAGAGCACCTAACACCAGATGTTGACCATGTTCTATAAGCTGTAGCTATTACTGATACCATCATCATCATCATCCTCATGGGAACAGAAAGCTAAGGACAGTGGTGACCCCATATGGTTCAGAAACATGGTTCAGTGTAATAACTAATAGAAAGGCTCTGGAGCCAGAGTACTTGTTTTTAATATCTGGCTTCCCTTGACATTCAAAAATAACTTATCTTCTCAATGCATGATCCCTCATGTGTAACAAGAAAAATCACATTAATAGTACCTACCTCATAAATCTATTATGAAAATTAAATTCTAACAGCCAAAGCTCTTAGTGCACAGTATGGACTCAATAAATACAATGTTTAAACCAAATATTAAAATATATTATCAGACATTTCAGAAAAATTTTCTAATCATAGAAAGATCTTATCTTGGTTTTTTAGATTTCACTGAGTGTTAATAAATTTTTACAGATGACACTCTCCTTTCTAAAGCATTTTAGAACCCATTTTAGTAATGAGATTTATTAAAGAACTTCAGAACTGTCCTTTGTGAAATTTAAAATTCTTTTCTAGAGATCATTCCTATGTTCATTTAACTCTTGGTCATATTACTTTCATCATTTCATAATATAAAAAACACAGAGGTCAAACTGATCTTAGAAGCTCTGAGAAACTGATAGCTTTGCCAAGCACATGATTTGATCATTCCTGAATTTGCAAACCACAGGCTCCCAGATGGCATTTCAAATGAGGTTTTCTTTCAAAGCTCATATAATAATAAATAATCACTTCAATGGTCCAGCCTAGAAAAATATTCAAAACTTAAAAAAAAAAAAAGAGTGCAGAGTCTTTACATCTTAATCCATGGAGACAAACCAGGTGATTCCTCATCTTTTGCTGCTGGGAAATTGGTTTTCATCTCACCTGGAGGTTGACTTTAATTCCATCAAGTTCTCTTGATGTCTTTGTCAGCTGACGGAGGATGGTGCTTCGCTCCTTAAAGACTTCTTTCAGCTGCTTTTCTAGCTCTTCATAGTCCTGTCTAACACAGAAAGAAACGGCATGAGAGCCACACGCTTCCACTTGGGTTCAGCCGCTGTCGTCATAATCAGAATGAAGCCCTTGCATTTCAAGCTATACCTAGATTAACTGAAACCTTAACTATGAGGACGTTTGGTTCCTATTCTTTCATGGAAAAGGGAAAAATTGAAAAAGCAAACCATTTTACAATAAAGGTTTCATTTTGCATTGAGGACTATCCAGGCTACAGAGAGTTTCCAGAACAATACTGTCCATCTTGTGCACATATAACACAGTTTATCAGGTACGTCGTGGAAAACAGATAGTTTCCTGACATCCCCACAACTCTCTCCAGGATCCTTGAAGTTTTACAGCAAGAGATATGATTTGAACCAATGTATCTCAAAGACATATAGGTTCTGACATGAGAGCAGGGGGAAACTTGAGTATAGAGCCAGAACACAATGTAGAGGCCTTGCTTCATGGCTGGTTTATAGGGAAGGAAACCCACTGAAAAGTCACCCTTTCCAAACATGTCTAAGAATCTCTATCGCTATTAAAGAGATTTTGGAAGAAATCAAATATCTATGAAAATCAGCCAATAAATATAGCAATCACAGTGAAATTCGAACAGGCTGTTAACAATTACCATGAAAGACTTATCTCAGCATCATACATACATATATATCTATATCTATATATATATATAGATATATATCTATATCTATATATATATCATATATATATATATCCACATATATATACACACACACATTTTTTTTTCATTTTCTCATATGATCTTTGCAAGCAGACAGGTATGGTAATTCTCGTTTTGAAAATATAAAAGAATTGCGCTCAGAGGAAGTTACTACCCTAAGATCCTATTCAAGGAATGAATGATCGAGTAGTGTGTGTGCACATGTGTGTTTATGAATGTTGTGGTATGATGTTGTGTGTGTGTGTTGATCTATGTTTTGTGCATGTGTGTAAGGGAAGGATGTAGACTAGGAAACAGATCATTGCCAGTGCAGTTTAGAACTGTAACTGGCAGGGAAGGGTTAAAATGATTACTTGGAGCAAGCATATAGGAGAGTCGCTAATTCAGAGAAAACTTTTTGGAGAAAGTAATATCAAATATATAAGACGCTCTTTGAAAGATTAAGCAGGTGTGTAAACTCTGGGGCTCAGCTCCCAGCAGGGGAACACAGGATGGAGTGAGGCCTAAAAGGAACAACACCGCCATGGATAGTGGATTCATACCACTATATTCTCGATGACGGCTGGTCAAGACACAAGAAGCAAACACCCGCCAACACCCCAACAAGGCATCTTCCTGCACCACAGCCTCGCTGGCAGCCCGGTGAGACACAGGAAGTAAGATCCGCAACGTCCGCGCTTGCTAATGTAGCCACGGCAGTTATATAGCATATGGAATAGGGGCTGATGGCTACATGGTTACAGCTGATGGTCAACTAGTTACATGAGTGCTTACAGGTGCAGGCTACACAACGGAGCCAGCACCTTTCCACGTGAGGCTGAGAGCCTGGAAACTGCTCTCTGGGACTCTGTCCTAACAAGATGTTAGCTATATTAAAGGGGGAAGCATATGCAAATACTAATGAAAGGAGCTTATTGAATTAAAAATAAAGTGCATAAATGTCAGACGGTTTAGAGCCCTAATAGGGTGGTGGGAGGTTTGCTTTTGAGATGATGTGGAAAGCATAAGCAAAATTCTGCAAGGCTCTTAAGTGATGGTTGGGAGTCTGTGCATTCTTTTGAAAAAATAAGGGGAAGTGATTGAAGGGTTTTAAATGGGGAGTGACACTGTTTGATTTATGTTGTGGAACTATTTTCCCGGCTAAAAACTGAGGAGTGAATAGGAGGAGGGAAACGGAGGCTGTTAGGGAAGTTTCCCTGGTGATCCTCCAGGGAAAACACTGAGGCTGCCTAGATTAGATTAGAAGCAGTGGAGACAGGGCAGCTTGGATTGATGTCCACAAACATGCAAAATTGAATCATTAATATATAATTTTTAAAATATTTTGTCTGTGTGTGTGTCATGGGGAAAGTATGGGAGGCCGTTAGTTATTAATGATGCCATGTTTCTGGCTTAGGCAACTGTTAGACATAGCCCTTCACTCAGAAAAACCATAGGATGAATCATTTTTAAATAAAAGTTGTGTTGACAAGTTTAAATTAGAAACTTGTGGGAAAATGGCTCAAACTCTCTCATCTTTAGTTTCTTTATCTGTAAAATGCAATACTAGCATTGACCTCGCCCAGATTGTTATGTGTTAAATGGAGCAAACTATGTAACACTTTGGATCCATAGTAGATAATCCATTTTAAAATATGTAAAATTTATATTCCTGATAAACGTGGTGAATGTTCAGTTGTTTTGCCAAATTACAAAGGAGCTGGGACTACAAATGGCCTCAGTGATAATTAATAAATGTGTGTCATCTACAATAGGTTTCTATTACAATTCTTTGCTTTTTCTCATTTTTAAAATGTAGGTCTCTAGCCCTCTTTACATTATACTTGCTTGAAGAAAATTGGAATGCCCAACTGCTAAGAATCTT
>NW_017732328.1:171131-171998 GCF_001890085.2 Hipposideros armiger | reverse complement strand
ATTATCTTTTATAAAACACCTGTTCTTGTCTCTTGCCTTTTTTCTATTGGTTTGTCCATTGCTTATAATTGATTCATAGGCAGTATTTATACCATTTGCCATGTTGTGAATGTAGGCAGAATAGAAATCCCCACATCATTCACTTGGTCACATTACACTCCAATGGAATGTCAGTGGACATGATACATCAAAGCCTTTAAATGTTGTTTGTCTACTTTTTCTCAGTCTCTTGTTCTCCTGCTTATGGCTACGTGGTAACTACTGCAACTTCAGGCTGCTACAGAAAGAAAATATGTAGAACAAACCTGAATTTAATTCACTCTCTGAAGCAGAAACACCTCAATGACTCTTCAACCTTAGTTTGAAAACTAACGTTTTTTATGATAAGTAAGCCATTAAGCTTTTGCAGTACTTAATTTATAATGTAACAGTATCATAGCAAAATCTTGTCTCATAAATGCATTCGTTGAGATGATCACATACATTTTTATTTTATGATATTTTATGATATTAATGAGCTGAATTACATTGATTCATCTCACATGTATGATTAATGATTACATTAAATCAATCTCTCACTAAAATCAATCTCTTTATTATGTATAATTCCTTTAGATTCAGTTTGGTAATATTTTGTTTAGAATTTTTACATTTATTCGCACAGGAGAAATTCATTTCTAAATGTCCTTTCCCATCATGTCCTTGTAAAGCTTGTATCTAGGTTACACTTAGCCCATGAGACAAATTGTGAAGTTTTCCCTTGTTTTTTATTATCTGAAAGATTTGTGTAAGTTTGGTAATATTTCTTCCCTGAGTGAATAGAATTGACCCATAAAATCATCTGTCTGCAGTTTCCTTTGTGCAAAG
>NW_017732328.1:167733-168461 GCF_001890085.2 Hipposideros armiger | reverse complement strand
CCCTACTGCAAAGAATTACTCTTCCTACATGGCTTAGATCTAAGACTCACAGATAACCCCTTTGTTTACCTATGACAAGATGTGAGAAAACTCCACCAAATTTCCCGTTCTTTGTCTGACAAGTGATTAGCTGAACTGTTCTCGACAAAGTGACTGCTAACTTCATCTGACTCACTTACGGTCAGGCTTCTCCTCTTCCCCAGGCCTTTGAATGTTGCCCCACCTTGAGCCTAAACGACAATTGGGAGCTGAAGCAAGCATTGCAACACAGGACGCCTCACTTCATTTCCCCAGTCTTAACAATTCCTCCTGAGGATCAGCTGATGGTCAGGGAACATCTCCTGCTCACTTGTTTGATGACAGCACCTGCCCACCCCACCTCCCCACGCCCACATCCTTCTAATCTTGTGTTACTTTTCTCTGTAAAAGAAAGCCCTTTCTGCCTTCACTCTAAGGTGCTTAAAGATTTAATGGCTAAAGCATTCCTATTGCAATAGATTTTTAAATAAATTATTTCCTTAAGTTCAGATTGTTTTTATTTAATAGTACTGTGAGTTGACTAATCAATGTAAGTTGGCTGAGTAAATTCTCACTTCCAGCTTTTGCTTGAAGTCTTCCAACACCGTGGAATGCCTTTACCTACTCTCTTTGTTAATCTAGAGAAAAAGGTTTACCTCATCTCACTTCCTCCATGAAATCTCCTCCTAGAACTATTACTATATAGTACC
>NW_017732328.1:160476-165095 GCF_001890085.2 Hipposideros armiger | reverse complement strand
ATATTTTATATATATATAATATATATATATCACATCATATAACTACATATATTATTAGATGTTTAAGTACAGCTGGAATTCTAGCTTGTCCAGCTATACTTAAATAAAATAGCTGCATATTTTATTTGACACCACCCTCCCATAAATATTATCATTACTTTTTCATTCATGTTGATTAAGCACACTTATTGTGCTTTCTTATATTTGTTTAAACCAGGTTTTGAGCCTATGTCTGAAAATCAGAAATGGCTAAAACATAGTTTCAGCCTTCACAAAGTTCTTAGTTTAAAATATGATAGGCACAAAGAAACAATTGCAATATGTGATACATTTAAGCTAAAGATCTGTACTAAGTTCAGTGGTAATGAGAGGGTGGGTTGTACTCTTAATGGATAATTCAAGTAGTAGAAATCTTTTGTGATTAAGGAAATCCATAGCAGAAAAAGGATGGCGAGAGTACTTTCAATAAATAGCAGACAATTTCAGAAGGGCTTGCTATAGTATTGGCATGGAATGCGAGACCATTAATCACAGAGAAAATAGCCCTGCCAATACACGATTAAGGTGTTAAGTTTTGATTAACTTCACGTATCCATAGAGAAATGCATTTTACTAGGAGCAGAGGAATCCATGGCTTTGCATTCTGTGTGAGGGGTGAAATGAATCTTTCGCTTGGTATTTCTGACTGATAGGAGTTATGTTGATTTTGCAAGCCTTAGTCTCAGTGGTTTCAGATCCTGCCATTCTGCAAATTGCATATAGTCAGATACTCTAAAGCTAGGGGAAGGGGAAACTATAAAGCCTACGCGATATTTCTGATTCTACAAAGGGAAAACTCCGAAGGCACTTTAAAATAAGAAAATTACCACCTTTTATTTATATGAATATTTTGCTTTCAGGACTTCGCAGTGGTTCAGATATCCCACTCAGCCTACAGACTTTCACTCTCACTCTAGATGGCTCGTCTGTCTCAAAAGTTTGCCGACCCCTGCTCTAGCACACACTGGCAAGGCCTACTGAAATGTTAAATGGGTCTGATGCCAGAGAATGACAATCACAGTTAACATGGGGGCAAAAGAAAATCCTCTCACCAGAGGAGTGGATTTCTATTCCTTCCCGAGGTGGGACCTTATAACAAAAGGATTGGATACTGGCTCATGTTTACTTGACTTCTCATGTTCTAAGGACCTGATAAACCAGCATCTGAGAGAAGCAGACACTACAGCAACTATTTAATCCACAAGCTCTTCTCCACATACTCACTGCTGGTGAAAAGAAAAGAACCACAAAATTCGCCCCTCAGTTTGTAGTTCCTCCATGCTGACTGCTTTTGAGGCCCACAAATATAAAAAAAGGCTATATTTGCAAACAGAATAAAGGTGCAATGGGAGAATGTGCTCACTCCTCTGAGTCATCAGCTGTACCAAATATTTATGATTTAGTGAGAACACATCAGCAAAGGAGGCTTCTCTCTAGAAAACTTTCCTAATGATTACTGGAATGGTTGAAATAAAATTCTTCAATTGCAACTTGAGACAGAGCATAATTCGAACTAAATGTGATTAGCTGTGTGATAGTTAAAACATGTAGATATAATTGCAAAGAAGTATGGTTATCTCTCTCTTCAGCTTCACCTTCCTGATAGTTTTCTTCCATATACTACATATTCTACTTAAATGCATTTTGTTCCATTTCCTGAATACTTTGTATTCATGTATAATTCTGTGTCCTTTGTGCATGTATTCTCTTCTTCTGGAATGATGTTTAGACCCATTGTAACCAGATAAACTCTCCTCTTATACTTCCACGATGTGCTAGATATAATTGGTTGCCTAACCATAAGCCATTTTCTTCTCTCTTTTCTTCCTGGCAGAACCTGACCACCCTCCCCTTCTTTATATATGTGCGAGTGTCACATATACAATTTCTCAGCCTCCACTGCATAAGAGATAGCCTTGTCATGTGACAGATCTAGATGAGATATAGGAAGAAGTCTCCTGGATCTTTAGGAACTTTTTTGTTTTTTCTATCACAAATAGAAAAAGAAAATTTTTACTGCCTTGACAGTCTTTTGCTTCCCTTTGCCCTTCCTACTTCTAGAGATGTGACAATCATTTTGGAAACATGAGGCACCATTCCCAAAGGCAGATGAGAAGCTAGCTTGCTGATGGTGGGTGATTTGAAGAATAAAACCAGCATGGCTCCTTCATGACGTATTTGGGCTACAGGCTCAACTCTAGAAGCTCCAACATGCAGAGTTTTTGCTACGTGATGTTATTAAATGCTTTTTATTTGTAAGTCTCCGTCAAACTTTCAGGTAATTACATTTGAATTCATCCTAATTATAAGAAAAAATATCATCTAAACCAGTCTCATTCATTATGTGTTTGAGCTCCAGAAATATCAATGTTGTCTGGCAACCTGATAGAAATGAAAATTATTGAATTCCGTTCAGTTTCTGAATCAGAATCTCTTGTGGGGTAGAACCTAGAAATATATTTTAACAAGCTTTCTAGGTGATTATTATAGGCCTATAAGGAAGAAGGCCATCACAGGCTGTCAAGAATTAATATTGCTTCTTAACAAGAGCTTTAAGTGAATCTCATGCTCGGTCTTATTATGTCAATTGCCTGAGTATTTCTGAGTGCCTGATTTGTAACAAGTTTGTACTAGCTACTAACGTTTTTTCAAAAAATGGTATGCACAAAGGTGTGATATAAGGCAGAGTTTTTTAAATAAAGGTGATGATCACTTAACTGTTCTCTCATCTCCGTCTGTCCTCATTATTTTCTACCTGCTTGATGACAGAAACTCAATTTCTCCCCCTTACTTTATCCTATCACTAATAGCTTTCCAAGATACTCACTCCCCCGTCACACTGCTTCTTAAAGAAATGTACTTTTACCCTTTAGGACCATGCAGAAGTTGACTACAAATTTCTTTTCAGGCTTGTCTATTCTAGTTGTTTTCTAATAACATGCTGTTAACACAAATATTAACACACTATACAATTTTTTCTATAGTATAAAGATATGTTCTTCATCTCTTTGATGTTTTATTCTGATTCTGAAATACTTTTGCTTTCTTTTAGTTTCTGTATAAATGTAAAATCCTTGTAAAATATCACCAACCACTTCCCAACCCAGATAAAACTGATTTATTGTTATTATTTCCTGTTCTCATATGACAGAGTGTATATCGTCATTACAGTACTTATCACATTGCAGCATAATGGTCTTTACAGAGTTGGTTTCTGATTATAAACACAACGCATACTTATTTTAGAGAATGAATATTCTCCAAAAACTATGAAAGAGAATCATAAATACCAGCCATAGTGTTTTATTGTATATAAAACAGCAAAATTGAAAATTATAATAAATACTGATGTTTTTAAAGACCTGGCAAATAATCACTNAAGAAAAGATATTTGTGTTGAGCCTCGAATGGTGCATAGGAGTATTAAAAGCAGTAAAGGAAAAATACATTCTAAGCAGAGAGAACAATATAAGTAATGCATTTGGGAAAGTGCTGAGTGCATATAAATGACAAACCAGCAAGTGATATAATCCTAATTGCATAAAAGGCACTCACTGGGCTACTGGGTAAAACCTGAAGAAGTTGGTAAGATACAAATGATCAAAACCCTTGAATGCCATGCTCAAGAGTTTTAAATGCTCTCTATGGGAAATTTCCTGCTCTGTGAATTACCAAGAAAGGTATACTTAGGAATATATATAGTCAGATTTCCAACTCAAAAGCATATCAAAAAGAAGAAATATTTAACTCATCCTCCCTCCACTTTTCAAAGCTCTTCCAAAATGTAGATTCTTATTTATTCATAGGTAAGGAGATTAAATAAGAGTGACTTTTACTTGGCTTGTTCAGGGTCTTAAATTTGTGACTACAGAGAGTAGCACCCTCAGGAACAGGTGCAATACTATAAAGGTCCTGTGAATCTTGGCACAAAGACCATGGATGATTTGGTTAAGGTGCATCTGTGTTATTAAAGCTGGTTTTTCCCTTTTCTTTGTATCAACCCAAAAGTCAGTGTGATTGCCATGATATTTGCATAGTACTTTTCTTTCAAGGTCTGCCAGTGCACAGAGAATAACCCAAGGCCCACTGGGGACATGTGGCAGAATCGGTTCTGTGCCGCTACGTAAAGATATCTAGAAAAGTATCTTTGGGGGAATGAGGATCTCTCATACTAATGGGGTCAACGATTGAAGTATTGCAAACCCTTGGGCAAGATTATTTTAAACTGAAAATATACAACTCTTCCCCCACCAATCCTATACCTGGAAATCTATTCATGGAAATAAAGTTCCAGCCCTTAAGAACATAAATTAAAAGAAAACATGTAGGGTGTCAGATGGGTATTGGACTTACCAGGCCATCACTTCATAGATTATATGAATGCCTAACCACTGTGCTGTACACCTGAAACTAATATAAAATAAGATTCAATGTAAAATATAAATACACACACACACACACACAAACACACACACACACATTGGAGGTGCCAAAAAAGGTACACACATTTTAAGAGATGTTAACACTTTGGTCAACATTGCTCAAGCAGTAGTTCCCATAATCAGAAGTGTCTGGATGCT
>NW_017732328.1:152659-154383 GCF_001890085.2 Hipposideros armiger | reverse complement strand
TAGGTACCAATAATTATAGTAATGCCACAGGGGACTTAATTTTAAATGATCTCACATATACTTATTCAACTCACAGATATTCCTGATTCTGATGAAGGTAATATAAGTTCCAACTAACAAACACCATCATGAAAAAACAATTAAAACACGGTACTCATTCATGATCTTATTATTGTTTTTATTCTACACAGTGTTTGTTCAAAATACTACATGTGGAAATAATCATTTGGATTATACTTTGGACATATGAGAAAAACTAGAATCTAGGATAAAAATATTGTTAATTTGTAGAAAAGAGAAAATTGATCAATATTACATTGACCTTGCTCAGTTTTCACGGCAAGGGGGGATAGTAATAATACTTTAAAGGACGTGTATGACAGGCTCCAAAGCACTGCAAGATGTAAGGAATTTTCCTCCATTCCTGAAAAGGAAATCACTTGAAGGAGACAGCCGAGACCTATTGTGAGTAAATCACGCTAAACAATCTCTTTAAGGAGAGGAGGAAAAGCATGACAGTTGAAATCAGACTGGAAACTGCTTAGAGGACTGAAGGAGGGCTGAGGCTTGAGCTCCACCTGTCCTGAGGGGAGAGAAAAGCCATTCCACTCAGTGCAGGTAATTTATCTTACAAACACCTCAGTACGGTAAGGGCCCTGCGTGCCAAGACCATGGTAGTGCGGGGATTTGGCAGCTGCAGTGTTCACTGGGGCTCTCTGAGGTCTAGGGGCCAACTGCACAGGCCCATTTTGACTTGGAGAGACAAACGTTGCTTACGAACATAAGAGGTTTGGTTAAAAAAAAATCATTAAATCAGCACGGATCATCCTAAAGATAATAGAATAATATTTCATTTCTTACAAAATATAGTTAAATATGAGTTCTACTCTTTGTATCTTTTCCTAAAACAACCATATCATGCTGATTCATAGGCTGTGCCTTTCCCCTATAAAGACTCTAAAACATAGGGATTTCCTGGTAATCCAGCGCCCACATGCTTCTGTGTTGGCAAATATGTGAGCGTGTGTGCACAGTTAAATTTGATTATTTCTACATATTGGTTCTAAAATGCCAATTAGTGTAGAAAATCAAATAATTCTCTCTTTTTCTACAACTTTAATTACTAAAGCATGACTGAGCCCAAGAGAATTAGCTTTACAATTAGAGACACTAACATATTTTGTGAATGAGTCTTTACTCAAGCATGGTGAAGCCTGAAAACTCTCCTACTGGGTCTATTTCGGTAGCATTTTTTATCATTGTTCTGAATAAAGCCTCCTAAAATCAGGGTATTCAGACTTAAAGTTTCAAAAAATAAATAAACAAAACCCCATATCTCTTCTGTATTAAACTGCTATATCATTGAATATAAACTTCAGGAATAAGAGTCCACCAGACCACCTGTAATACACACACAGATCTTTAAGATGTGCTTAGTAATCGTTGGGGGCCTTACCTGGTGATCCACCAGGTACATGGGATTAACTGCAAGCCTGTGAACTGATGTAGAAACCAATGAAAGAAATCTTCCCAGGAATCTGGTATATATAGTCAATAGATCAGGGTTTAAGGGATTTGCTTCAAAAAATTAAGAAAGCACCTTCAGAATACCTATCCTAGTTATATGAAAATCATATAGCTGTCACTCCCACTGCTACAATTCTTTGACCTTATAGTAGTGATGGGTAATTCTTGACACTCACCACTTTTTTTTATTTCTTCCA
>NW_017732328.1:148876-149674 GCF_001890085.2 Hipposideros armiger | reverse complement strand
AACCAAAGTGTTCTTCCATAGATGACTGGATAAAAAAGATGTGGTATGTATACAAAATGGAATACTACTCTGCCATAAGAAAAGATGAAATACTGCCATTTGCGACAACATGGATGGATTTTGAGATTATTATGCTAAGCAAAATAAGTCAGACAGAAAAAGTTCAAAACTGCATGACTTCACTCATATGTGGGATATAAAACTGAAAGCAACAAAGGAGCAATACAAAGAAATAAAAACTCATAGACACAGACAACTGTTTAGCGGTTACCAAAGGGTAAAGGATAGGAGGATGTTAGAAGAGGGAAAAGGGGGTCAAATATATGGTGATGGAAGGAGAACTGACTCTGGGTGATGAGCACACAATATGATAGATAGATGATGTATTATAGAATTGTACACTTGAAACCTATGTAATTTTACTAACCATTTTTACCCCAGTAAATTTAATTTTTAAAAAAATTACCATATGCATTTACTTTTTGCCTTAATCTTCTGTCTTTATATCCTCCAAAGCTGTTTTCTTTTTAAATTTATTACCATATCTGTATCTTTCCTACTGGATTCCATATTTACATCTGTTTTGGTTTTTTTTTTCATCATTTTATTCCAAGCCCCTACCAGAGTCAATGGCTCATAAAAGGTGCACAGTCATTTTTGTTTAATACATGATTGAAGAAGTGAACTAATATGTGATTATGAAGCAAACAGAAATGCAATCAAATTTGACAAGAGTGAAACATACAATTTTTTTAAAGCATTATTGTTTGCTTACATAAGTAATTACATTGGCTACTA
>NW_017732328.1:145098-145900 GCF_001890085.2 Hipposideros armiger | reverse complement strand
ATTCATACAAACTATTGGGTTATTGGAAAAGTCATGACGCATTTTTGTAACGAAAAACATAGAAAAAATATGTCATGATTTTTCCAGCAACCCAATAAAATATCCAATCCTTCCTTAGCCTGGTGTGCAGTCTTTTAGAACTGACTGCCCCTTCATTCATTCTTATCCAGCAATTCAGTCTTGATTGAATCTTAGCAATTCAGTCATAAAAAAAGAAGCTCTTACTCATATCGAAATTGTATATCTGGCATGCACCTTGTAATTTTTACCACTGAAAGTATATTCCAATGTAAACTTCTACCTCAAATACTCTATCTCCCTATTCATTCTCCATCTCACTGGCTTTGCTTTGTAAAGTGTGTGCATACTTTAAGTTTCTACTCAAATGATATCTCATTTGGCATTCTTCTAAACTTCTCAAATCACTCATTTTAGTTTTAGTTTAGCATTAAAACACACACATCATTTTATTCTTGCTGAAAGTAAGAATGCATAAATTCTCCTTCATGTGTACTTTGCCTTTCTGCCACACTTCCCTTCCCAAATGTAATGACTGATATTAGTTTGGGATATATCTTTAGAAAGCTTTTCTTATGTGTCACATAAACTTTAAAGGTAGATGCTCCCTGCCCTCCATACAATTAGGTCATATTTTTCTAATTCTAAAACTTCATTTAGTCACTTAATTATTCATTTTCTGTATCATTTCATGTGATGATGTATAAATCTTCTCCATTAATTTTAATCTTGTATACTATTACCTAGAATGGACATAACCATTGCTTATATTGATGGACCTTTA
>NW_017732328.1:129421-143548 GCF_001890085.2 Hipposideros armiger | reverse complement strand
AAAAAAATGTCAGAGTCCAAAGAACATAGGGCTTTTATAACAATTTCATTCTAAAACCTTTCCTTGTACTGGGAGTGAAATATACATACATTATAAAACCTTTGCCTTTTATTGGGAGTGAAATCTGAAACCACTGCAGTATTTTAAACAGAAACAAAAACAATTTAAATTTTCATCTGGTATGAGCACTTTAGGGTTTGTCACATTGTTCTCTCTAAATTTTGCATCATTACGTATACATGTCCATCAATAATGGATATAAAAATGCCCCTTCCACCTCATACTAAATATACCTGGGCTATTATCAATCCTTTAACTTTTTTCCCATCTGATTGCTTTATACTGCATTTTCCTCATAACCATGATTTTATACATGTATTGGCCACATCTCAATCTGAATCACTTATTTTATATTGATACTAGTCACCTTTTAACAACACATTTTCAAAGACGGGAAGTATAATGATTTTGTTGTCTTTGTTTCTCTCTGATAAATTCTAGACCCCACTAATGTCCTACTTATCTTATATAAAATACAGAAATAAAGTGGCTTTGTTCAAATGAATAATGAATGAAACACAGTCATCCCTGGGTATCTGGGGGTGGGGGGGTGGTTGGTTCTAGCACCCCCTGCAGATACCAGAACCCATGGATGCTGGAGTCCGTTATGTAAAATAGCATAGTATTCACATATAACCTACGCACCTATACTTTAAATCATCTCTAAATTACTTATAATACCTAATACAATGCAAATGCTATGTAAATAGTTGTTATACTGCATTGTTAAAAGAATGACAAGGAAAAAAGTCTATGCATGTTCAGTACAGTCGTTTGTTACTTAACGGGGATACTTTTGAGAAACGGCATTGCTAGGCAATATCAGCATTGTGTAAACTTCATGGAGTGCACTTACACAAACCTAGATGGTACAGCCTACTACAGACCTAGGCTATACGGTATATAACTGCTGTCATATGCAGCCCATCATTCACCAAAACGCAAAATGCAGCACATGACTACACAGAGGCAACCATCACAGGCCTAGCTACATAGTACACATACACATTAGTAACAATGTAACCTTTTTCTGAATATTTTTGATCTGTGGTTAGTTGAATCCACAATGTGGATCCTGTGAATGCAGAGAGCCAACTGCATGCACTTCCTTTTTATAAAAAGCAAACATTTAGTTTCCATTGTAAAAATGTGCTCTATTATGCAACTTTCCTTCTATGAAAATAAGTTGTCCTGCTTGTTTTCTTTTCATCAACATATAATTTAACTTGTTTTCATGCCCAGCCATAATTATCTATTTTATGTAAGATTAAATATTTATGGAAGAGTAACTTAAGCTCATGTACCATGTATCAGTTCTCCTTATGTTTCCAATTTTAAAACACTCTACCCTATCAATTTTGAAGATATATTGCTTAGATACTTTTGTGGGGGAAAAAAGTCAACTGCCTTTATGATCTAATGTGCTAAAATTTGCAGAAAATATTGCCATTCTAGTGGTGTAATAGTGCAATAAATCGCCCAATGCCATGAAACTCCATGCTGCCTTTTTTAAACAAAAGATATTGATCAAAAAGCATATAGAGTGCAATGATAAAGAAGAGTAGATAAAATTAGAAAGTAAACTAAAACTGTAAAAATAAAACAATATACTAAATAGAAGAAAGCTCTATTATTTCTTAATCAGTTATTTTAATGATACAGTATGCTTGCAAAAGCAGATTTTTACTCACTTTTAGTGAAAAATATATAATTTAGCCTCTTTTTGTAAAACCCCAGAGAAACATAAAAACTATCACTCAAAAGTGAGTTAATGTCAAAGATAAAATGGAATAGCAGCTGAGAAAATCAGATAGACTTCCATATGTAGCTATTTGCAGGGAAAATGCCAAGTGATTTTAATCTTAAGTGTATTTTCTTTGTTTTATGGACTAGAAAAATAATGGTTTAATATTCTCCTAAGTGAGAAGTTAGGGTAATACTTAGCATTACTTGTGTTGACTTTGCATACATAATCTACTAGTATAACTAAAAATAATGTATTCTTTTTGGAAATATGCAGTCAAATGGTATGATACATGCTTACTAAAAATTGTTGATTTTTCAGCTATGTACTTTTATAAGGAAATTGTGCTAAATGTAAAATAATGATATTAAATATTTTGTAGAGACTAAGATATTGAGTTGTTTTCAACTTCTTTGGGTTATATATATTGTTACAATGAACATAAAAACAACACTTAGGCTATAGGTCTACCTCATTTATAGAGATATTAAAAAATTGGATTTGAAAAGTTAAGTTTATGCTACAAGGAACTTCATATTCTTGGTATGGTCTTTACTACTTTCATTGTTTGTGGTTTTATTATCTGCTTGTGATGGTTAATTTTTGTGTCAACATGATTGGGCCATGGGGTACCCAGATATTTGGCTACACGTTACTCTGCAAAAGCTCCTAAATGCTGGTCTTCACAATGATATTTTTAAGATATGACACCAAAAGCACAGGCAATGAAAGCAAATATAGGCAAATGTGAGTGCTTACATCAAACTAAGAAGTTTCTGTGCAGCAGAGAGAATAATCACCAAAATGAAAGGCAACCTACAGAATCGGAGAAATTATTTGCAAACCATATATCTGATGAGTTAATATCCTAAATATATAAGGAACTCCTACAACTCAATTGCAAAATATAAACAAATAACACAATAAAAAAATGGACAAAGGACTTGAACAGACCTTTCTTCAAAGAAGACATACACATGGTCAACAGGTGTATGAAAATGGTGCTCAATATCACTGAATATCAGGGAAATGAAAACAAAACCCACAGTGTGTTATCACCTGTTTAATGATAACTGTTAAAATAGCTATCATTAAAAAGACAAGGGATAACAAGTGTTAGTGAGGATTGGAGAAAAGGGAACCTTTGTACCGTGTTGGTAGAAATATAAATCAGTACAGCTGCTATGAAAAACAGTATGGAAGTTCCTAAAGACATTACAAATGGAACTATCTTATGATTCAGCAATTTGACTTCTGGGTATTTATCCAAAGAAATTGAAATCAGCATCCTGAAGAGACATCTTCACCCCCTGTTCAATGCACAATAACCTAGACAGGCACGGAAACAACCTAAACATCCATTGAGAGATAAACACATAAAAAATGTGACATATATATGATTCACCCATAAAAAGAAGAACACCTTGCTGTTTGTGACAACTTGGATGAACCTAGAAGACATTTTGCTAAGTGAAATAAGCCAGGTGCAGAAAGAAATATACTCTGTAATTTCACTAGTACGTGGAATCTATGAAACTTCAACTCATAGAACCAGAAAGTGATTGGTGGCCACCAGGGGCTGCAGGGTGGGGGAAATGGGGAGACGTTGGTAAAAGCGTGCAAACTCTCTAAGACAAATTGTTCTAGAGATCTAATGTACAGCATGGTATTAAGGTCAATGATACCATATTGTATACCTGAAATTTGCTAAGAAAATAGATCTTAAGTGTTCTCATCACACACCAAAAGTGGTAACTATGTGACATGATAGATGTATTAACTAACTTGATGGTGGTAATCATTTCACAATGTATACATATATCAAATAATTATACTGTACAACCTAATATATACAATTTTTATTATTCATCATACACTTAACAAAACCGGAAAAACTTTCAGATAAAAAAAAATTAAAGCAAAACATTGTTCGAGGTGTGTCTGTGAGGTTGTTTTGGGGTGAGAGTAACATTTCAGTCCTTAGACTGTGTGAAACAAATTGCCATTCCCAATGTGGTTGGCTTCATCCAATGCACTGAAGGACTGAATAGAACAAAAAGGTGGAGTAAGAGATTCCCTCTCTCTCTCTCTGTCTTTGAGCTGAGACATTGGTCTTCTACTTTCAAACTCGAATTTGGACTGGAATTTATACCACTGATTGTCCCAGTTCTCAGGCCTCTGGACTTGGATTGGAACTATACCACTGGCCCTCTTGGGTCTCCAGCTTGCTGGCCATAGATCTTGAGACTTTTCAGCCTCCATAATCATTTGAGCCAATTCCTTATAATAAATTGTATGTGTACATATAATGTACATACAGCCTATTGGTTCAATTTCTCTGGAGAACCCAGACAAATATATAATATCCCAGTACTTTTTCTTCCAATTCCTATCTATCCTTGGTTGAGGGCTGCTACTCCTATGGTCTCACCCCCCTAACGACTCAGACATAGCATCAGTGTACACTGACTGGAACCCCAAGTGTCTGGGCACAGGCACATTATTTGCAGCAACTGTGAAGACTGGACTAGGCCTGAGAAAACTGGAGAGAGAGATCTGTCAGAGAGAGGGAGCCATATACGCAAATGTACATAGATGGGCAAGTTCAGGGGAAATCAGGGAAAATATGCAAATCAGCACTAGAGTCTAAATGTGCGGAGAAGTCCTGAGGAGATAGGATTGAAGGAGGATAATAGGAGTCTAGTTTAAGGAGTTTATTTTTTTCCCCTGTAGACAATTAGGAGGAAAAAAACAGCTTTGAATAGTAAAAGTGATGTAAACAAAACTAACCTTATGAACAATCAGGCAGGTGATGGGGTGGACAATGCCCTAAAAGGGAGAAAATGTTGATTGGGAAGCTGGTTAGAAAGGTATTGAAAACATCCTGGAGAGAAGTTTAGTGGATTGGATTTGGGGGGAGATGGAGAAGAAATTGGGAAGAGGGGAAGGAAAGAGGGATGTTACAGAGGCAGACTTTGTAAGATTTGGTTAGTGTTATAAAGAAAAAAAAAATTGCCAGGAGGTGGGGTTTTCTCTCTCCTGAGATCAAGAACTCAGGGTGGACCCTGCATACCGAACGTAGGTAACATAAAGAGATAGTGAGTTCTATTTTTGACCATGTTAGATGTATTAAAGGAAGTGAGGCGAGTTTGCTTAGGGATAGCGATAAGAACAGCAGGCACCGCTGGCAGGGAGGCAACGTGTGGGCGCCACTGGGGAGAAATCAATAGGACGTGTATGAGGACAGATAACACAAATGGCCTCAGTTAAAGGCAAGGGGCCATGGTAGGCAGCGCTGAGAGATGAGGCAATATTCCTTGGAAGCACACTGCCCATCTGCAAGGAAATGCTGACAGGAGCCTGATTAGGGCAAGTTACAGTCCCATTCTTTGTACACTTGTCAACATTGGGGCTTCCAAACAGTAGATGATCAACACATACTCCTTGACTGATAATGGGGGACCAAGAAGAAAAAGGGGGAGAGAAGAAGAGGGGGGAGAGAAAGAGAGAGAGAGAGAGAGAGAGAGAGAGAGAGAGAGAGAGAGAGAGAGAATAAGGATGGCTCCAAGGTCTCTCGTCTGAGCACATACATAGAGGTGCTCTTGCCATTCTTGCAAAAGAGGGGAAAGATTCATTATTTTTNGGGGACCAAGAAGAAAAAGGGGGAGAGAAGAAGAAGAGGGAGAGAGAGAGAGAGAGAGAGAGAGAGAGAGAGAGAGAGAGAGAAGTGTACACAGTATATTCTCTACTCCAGGTACACAGAAGGGGGCACATACATAGAGGTGCTCTTGCCATTCTTGCAAAAGAGGGGAAAGATTCATTATTTTTACACTTTCTAAAGTCGCTCCCAGCTTCCCTGCACTGCTTCTGTAGCTGCACTAGATTTGCTTAGATGGCAAACATGTCAGAGGTTTTTAAATCTTTTTAAAGGATTGCCCCAGGGCCTCTCCTTCTGGAAGCAGGATTAACAGCAGTGCCCTGAATGTGCTTCCTCAGAGGGAACGTAGCCTAGCCTAAGCCAGGCTTCTCAGCATCTCTGCTCTTTAACTACTTTATTTCTTACAAAGGGGGAGCATAGTGTTGGGTCGACCAAAAGAAACTGAATGTCCCAAGGTTAGACAGAGAATGAGCTGGCCTTCATCTTCTTTATTTTGAGAATCTGGTTTGGAGGAAAGAGTCTTCATCCCATTCTCTATTTTCTATCTGCAGCATTGCTGGAGTAGATTTCTGAATCGTATTCTGAAATCACTAATGGGACAGGTTTTGTTGTGGGACCAGGGATCACAGACCTCTCTGCTCAGTACAGTCTCAGTGACTGGCCAGGACGTTTCCATTCCCGGTCTTGACTGATATTCACAAAACTTGTGTTGATAATGGAAAAAATAAAATGGAGTAAGCATTGCTAATAGAGTCACGTTAAAAAAGAAGAGGGGGGCTGTTAAGGAAGTGGGGCCTGCACATCATGTGCCTCAGTCTCAGAGCTGCTTTTAAGTCACTAACCTATTGCTAAACTCAGCTCAAGGCTGAGCCATAAACAAACACCCTTGATCAACAGCTGTATGGACATATATGGACTTGACTTCTTTCTTTGTAGCCTTTGCCTCCGTTGTTTGCATATTGTAACTAACCAACCCCTGTTAAACTAGCCAGTGATCCTTCATTTGCATGGAGAAATTACACATGTGGTGTTTGCCCTATAAACCTTGCTTTTCCTGTTCTCTTCGGAGAACAGTTTAAGAAGTTTCTACCTGGATCTGTGTTTCCCGGGTTACAACTCTTTTTGCTCAATTAAATGCTTTCTTTTTATTACAGTCTAAACCTCTTCTTTGGTTAACAATATAAAATACATGTTATGGACTTCATTTTACAGATAAGGGAATTGAGGCTCAGAATCTAAATGCAATTGACTTGTCCAAGGTCACAAGGCTAATAACAGCATAAAGTAGGTTTGACTCAGCTTTCCTGATTCCAACATCCACACTCTTTCCAACACCCAGAACTGGTTCTCCAACTCTGGACTCAGTTAAGTACTGTAACACCAACTGCCATGCAAAAACAAGAGAGTTGAACTTAATAAATACTCAGTATAACTGTGATTTCCTTAATTTCTCTAAAAGACATGTTTCTTAGAATCTGTGATCTTAGGGGTCCTTTTAAACATTTATTCAGAGAGATTCTAAGGCATTTTATTTGCTTATAAAGTAGACAGACGGAGGAATTTAATAGTTGGGGGTTAAGAACTGAGAAAACATTTTTTTTTTGAGCTTCCTAATTCTTAAGAGATTCTCACTGCTCTTACGGCACCTATAGCTTCTACTTATAATGTCCCTACCTTTACTACTTCATGTATAAGGAAATGGTAGTAGAAATGCAATAAATATTACATTCTCAGTATATCTTGTAGCAAATTATCTAGTCTATCTAGTCTAATAGTAGTCTTAAATATGTTTTAGATTCTTCCATATCTTTTCTGCATCAGATACAGGTGAGCTATATAGAAGAGTTAGCTTCACTTCTAACACATCTTGAACTAATAAACTAGGTATGTGCATTGTGTATATTAATATAAAATGTTTTAACCTTCACTTTGCTCTGCCCAAAATTCATGATCTATTTCAACTTATTTTACTGCACACTATTTGCATGAGTTCACCAAGTATTACAAAGCTAACTTGATGTGATTTGATGGTATTTTTCCAAGAATAAATTGCATTCTTGAAATAAGAAAACATCACTTTAGTTCATTTGGTTAAAACAAAACACATCAAAATGCATGCAGAAAATTTGTAATTTTTCTTTAACCAGAAAAAATATTTTTTGTACTACCGAGAATTATTTCCATTGATTTCCCTTATCTACATGACATTTTGAGAAATCCATTTCATAATAAGGAAAGAGTGAGTTGATGGCAATAGGACGTATTTCTAAGATATTCTATATTCACCAGCTTTTACTGTCAATATAGTGAAGAATATATGAATAATGCATTACATTTTAAAATGAAACAAAAATGCAAATTCAATAAGGTCATTCTATATTTATATCTTTTTATCCAAATTAAGGAATGCATGTTATGACTATGAATGGCAGCAATTATGGAAACACCAAGCATATGCTCTCATTTAACATCACACCAGCCCTTAACTATTCAAGAGGTAGTATATTAAAAAGGATTTATCGAAGTTTTCAGTTTTCTTCTTTTGGTTCTATAACCAATATTTACACCATTGTTTTTACTTATTAGAAGGTAGGCCGGCAAGCTAGACACACACACAAAAAGTGTTGAAACTCATGCAACTTCATTTAATTACATTTTCTAGCCAGATTTCTAAACTTGTTGAGCAAAGACTAAATTAAAGACTATGAGTACTTAAAGGATTATTTCAGAGTTGAATTAATCACATTATCCATGTCACACATCAGGAGGTAGTACGGAGGGTCAGCATTGCTGATTTAGGGGGCTTGTTTATTTGAGAATGTTGATTGCCTAAAAATCCCTTAATCTGACAATTTACCAAAAACATGTTAGACAAATTGTACTTTACTTTCCAAAATTCATCTCTTCTCATTTTTAGTGGAAGAAATTTTAAAATGTCACAAATGTAGATCCTTGAATTTGTGTACTTTCTTCTCCTTTTCATTTTTACATCAGCGTTTCAAAATTAGGTGGTATAATAACTTCCAGCATGTGTACTCACACATACTTCACAGGGCATGTGTAATCGGGTGAAAACTCACCTATTCATCAATTAATTCACCCAATAGTATCCAATGAGTGCATATTATGTATATACAATAACAAATAAGGCAGACACTATTTTTATAGCTAGGAGTTTATAGTCCGGTAGACAATTGAACTGGTGGTTGTAATCTTAGTAGGTAAGAGTTACAGTAAGTAATCATAGGTCACCACATGAACAAACTGTAGAAACACCTATCGCTATCTCTATTTTTAATGGTGCACCTAAAGCTTGAAGACAAAGTCAATAACTGTATCATGCTTTTAAAAATGAGAATTATAAAATTGGGAAAATGAAACATTAATCCCACTATAAGTTTAAAAAATAAAACATTTTTAAGCTAATTTTTTAAATACCTTTAAAATGGAAACAATAAAAAGTAATACTCCATGAGAGAAGACACCACTGTATTTTTTAGTCAACAATACATTCCTAGCTCAGTACCTGTCATCTAGTAAGGACTAGGTAATATTTTTTAAGTAAACAATGAATGGATTAAAAAAAACAAACAGACAAACAAGCAAACAAAACAAACTAGTGTTATGCACTGAAATTTCTCTATTTCCATCCCAGTTCAATTATGTTTTATGAAATATAACTTGTCTACATTGTTGTTATTGCTTCCAGTTACCATGTGTCAAATACCTAATATGTCATTAAAATGTTACTATCCTTATGAGGAAATTATAACATATGAGTAAACAGCGCTTATAGATGTCAAATAACTTGCCAAAGGTCACATATGCAATAAAGGTCAGAGCCGAGATACAGACTCTCATCTGTCTGACTCATGCCATCTGACACGACCCATTGTCTTCTCAGGACATAAAGCTCCTTGAGCTAAGGCAAAAACTGAATTCTTTCCACCCATATGTTGTTTTATGAGCCAGTGAAAATAAACCAGCTTAGCAGTGGCTCTCTCTGTATAAGCTATTGAAAATGTTGCTACCATCAGAAGTCAGAAATGAAAAATACCTCTCACAAGCCATTTCCTAGCTAGAGGACATAACACTTAGTCTAAATGCCAAGGATGGTTCTCTGGCCGAGCAGGCAGGATGCCTGGATGCAGCACTATATCTTATTTTGGAGAAAATAACCTTTCAAGGGAGAAGAAATGCTTCTCGATGATGATGCGAACTCACTTACAAATAAATTCACCCCTCATTTGTCAGGCTTAAATTAACATTGGGAGATGTACTGTATTTTCCAGAGGGACTGAAAGTCCTGTCTTTGATGCAGCCTTATCCTCTTCTGATACGTTTCAAAGTTAACAAGCATATACTAAAATAAGAATCTGCCTCAGGACCTGTATTATGTTACTTTGAATGTCTTTTTTTTTCTTTTCCTTAAAAGGAAATAATGTAAGACTTGGACCTTACTATTGAGTAACTTAGAAGTAGTTGGGGATACAAAACATAAGACACAATGAGAGTGTTTAATAAAATATTTGATTTTAGGACAATTACAATAAATATATCGGGAATATATTAAAAAAAGAGGAGCTAAGGAAAAGTTGTACATGGTATGTGGACATTCTGCTGTGGTTTGGAACACAACCTTGCATGGTAGAAAGAGTTTTGGACTGAAATCCCTATGGCTTGGTTCATAACCATCTAGCTTTGTGAACTTAGATATGCATTCTTTCTTTTCATTCATTAATTTATGGATGATATAAAAATTTATTGAATAGTTATTATGGGCACTCATTATCCTAGGCATTGCATATATTTTGGTGAATAAAATCTGTATGGTACTTGTCTTTATGGAGTTATAATAGCAATGGCGAAGTAAACAAGTCAAACCCTACAATTTAACTATCTACTAATCTCCCTTAATCCCTCCCTCTCTCCCTCCCTGCCTTGGTAGGTAGGTAGGTAGGTAGGTAGATAGATAGATAGATAGATAGATAGATAGATAGATAGATAGATATACACAGAGGGTGTGTGCATGTATATATGTATAAAATGTATATATTTTATATTCATATATACAAATTGTGGTAAATAACTTACAGAAAATAAACAAGGAGCAATGAGAAAAAGAATATAGAGAATTTTACCTAGATAGAACAGCCAGGGGAAATGCTGCTGAAAAGGAACGTGAGAACGCTGCTGCACAAACAGAGGGGCTTTAGAACTCCAGGTAGAAGGAAGAGCATGTGTGAGGGCTCTGAGATCACAGCGATCTTGGGATGTTCAAGGACATTCAAGTCTACTGTGGCTGGAAGAAACATGAAGGTACTACAAAATAAGTTAAATACAAGGTCAGGCAAGAACAAGATGACATGTGGATTTACAAGACTTGGAAAAGGATTCACATTACCTAAATGCAAAATCACTTGATTTTAGAGAGCAGCTTATGGTTTCAAAGATTTTGATGGGTTGCAAATGGAGATTACAATGGGTTTAGAATATAAGCTGGAAGGAAGCTCTTACAGTAGTCCTAGGCAGCTAAGGTTGGAGGTTTAAATTAAGTGATAGTGAAAATAGATAAAAATAAATACAGTTAATACATATTTGGAAGCAGAAACGTAGAACAAGTTACTTGATCAGTCTGTTGCTTGTATTCTAAAAGAAAATTTCCAATTGCCTTATTTATAATATTGTCTTAAAGTTATATGTTTTATAAAAACTATCAGAGATTTTATTAAGGAATAATAGAAAACCAGAAATCACTAAGAAAGTTTTAGTGCAAGCTTTTGCATCAAACAAAATGTGTCTGATGCTAACGGGGTCAGTCAGTTTTATTCATTTTCTTTATTTGTTAATTACAGCTAATAAATATTTTTTCCAAGTTCTGAGATCCTTTATTTTACTTCCAACAAATCACCTGTGTCTCAACCATGCTATATAGTAAATATTTTGAGCTTATTATATTTCAATCCCTGTATTGCTATTCTAATGATAATGTAAACAGCTTTTATTAGAGGTGTTTGGATTACATTTTAATTAATGCTTTGGGATTTGGGGAAGATATTTGAAAAAATATTCAATTAAGGAAGACATCATTAGCAGATTATCCATAAGTTATTTATGTGGTTTTTCAGAAACTATCATGGAGTCACTTGGGTGACACCAGGAAAATTTCCACTACCTTTCTCTAAAAGCCCTTTCATGATCCAGTATTATTTCACTGATTTCTAATCTGCTCTTCTAATTCTGCCATTTAAGATAAGGAAGAGTAAAACCTGCCAAAAGCATTTTGCTGATTTTTGTATGCTTTGAGAAATAAGAAAAAAAATTGGGGAACTTTACAAGACAGAGATGTTAATTACAATTTTAAAATGGCCAATCAGGTATTTCTTGAGTGTATTCTTCCAAAGAATTATAATTTTTTCTCTCATGGTAACTATTAATAGTCAAAACATCTATTTTTTAAGTAATTAATACAGCATTATTATAGAAATTTTTATTCTAGTACATGTAGAGCTCGTGCAGTAGAGTTTGGGTAAAGGGATAATATTCCATTTTCTACTACAGTGGTTCTGGTTCAAAAATCCTCTGTGGTGAACTAGTTTTCTGTTGAACAATTCAGCATTTATAACACACTACACATAATGTTAAACTTCTATAATCTCACAAATGAGCCAAATTTGACCCTGTGGAGATGACTTTATAATTTATAACAACAAACCGAAATCATCTACAGTGCCTAAAATTGCCATAAAAATTCTCGGGAAAATTGAGATATAGTCTATTCCCTTAATAGCAAATATATTTTGAAAGCCTCACAGTACAAAGTTCAAATATGCTAAACGTTTCTTTTCATAAGTCCGTCAGGGAATACAATCTATTTTTTACCTAGGCCTTTTCCATGGTATAAAATTATTGTTCAGATAACTCAACACCACTTTAAAGGGTTTATCAATTTATCTTGCACCTAAACTACAGCCTAATTTTCTTAAGGTGATTACAGGATGGAAAACAAACATCAAGGTTTATGTCTACTGTGAAGCTGGGACTGTATCATAGTTTCTAATCTTAAGGAGGAAGATTTAAAAAGCTTGACTAACTTCCAGCTAAAAATTCCAGTCAGGCTACTATATACATGATACAGCAATAATATTTCTAAGTAAAAATTTTAGTTTAGATTTTTAAGATAAAATTGCAACATTACATTTTCCTTGCTATAGGGAGAAGAGGGAAGCCTCTAGAATATATGAAAAGCCTCTTAACCAATTCTACCTGTGGGGCGTGACACAAGGGGAAACCATTGGATCTTGCATTTGGAATTGTTAAATGGTACAAGGAGAGGAGAAAGGAGGAAGAGGAAGAAAAAGATAGAAAATCCAACTGTGATTTCTCCCACCCCACCCCCCGAATATGTCCAAGGACAGTAGTATTTGTTGTTCAGGAATATAGGAAAATAAATTTTGGGACAGTAGCTCCACATGAACATGTAAACTCATTTAAATATTCACTAAATAAAGCAACAAGAGAAGGGATGCAAATATCACTTTGAACATGTTAAATCAGAAAAAGAAAAAAAGTCATGGCATTTGTTTCTCATTTGCTTTCATTTTACATTTGAAATACGGACCAGAAAAAAGGATCCAAAAAATACACATTAACATGAACATCATTTGGAAGAAAGAATGCTGTTCAGATAGCTCTCCCTTGTGAGAGGGAGAAATGCAGGGAAACCGAATCTTTGGAGAAACAGTTTTGTACCCCCATGGCAGCTGTTACCTGCAATCCATTCTTCAACCACAGCCAGAGAGAAGTAAAACACACTTTCAATTACTGTATCTGCGGGAATTATAAATTGTCCAGCACATCCATCCCACAATATTTACAACTCTCAAAACGGGGTCTCTTCACCTCATTTTTGTTCATTTCATTTTGTCTTTGTGTTGTTGTTATCCTCCCCATGATGCCCTGTGAAACGGACTAAACAAAAAGGGCTGGGGCAGCTGGCTGCGGGGGCATCAGAGAGGGGGAAGATGAGATGTCTGTTTCATGTTGCAAGCAAAGCACAGGGAGAGACGTTTCCAAGGAAGGAAGGAGCTCTTGCTAGCTACACAGCTAACAAGAGAAAAAGGTCACCAGCTGACTCTCTTGGCCAAGTGGCAAAAGGAAATTAAAGACAAACCAGAGTCTGGACCCATGCCAAGATCCTGGGACTGAGAGAAACACAAGCAGGTTTCAAGAGGCCCAGGGTCAGCAGTGCTAGCTGTGTATAATAATCCCCACTCTATGCGAGTACAGTTATTGGGAGGAACAGGCAACATGCAGAGCAAAGGTCCAGCACAGTGACTGATACATACGTTCTAAGTTAATAATAAATAGTAATTCTTACCCTGAACGTATTTTTTTACAAAACTGTGGCTGTATATAAAGTAGTTTCATTCAGTGGACAGTAATCAGCCATGTCAAATATTTTAGAATTAAAAAAATAAAAAGGCAGAAACATTCAAAGGATTGAGCCATTGAAAGTTGAATGGCGCAATGATGGTGCCAACTTGGGCCAGTGAAGCAACATCCTCCATAACTAGATTGAAGAACAAAACGACAGCAACTTGTCTGTTCCCCTTTCCCCAATTCCCCAGCACTGTTCCCATCCCCCCAATTCCCCAATAAAAAT
>NW_017732328.1:91411-128421 GCF_001890085.2 Hipposideros armiger | reverse complement strand
TTATTCACATAATGGTGATTTCATTTGTTTTATGGCTCTCGAATAATTTTTAAATTGTTGTGAGGGACAGGATTGGCTCTTGTGTCTCAAAAGTTCGCAAATCCCTGTTATAGAAAGATGAATGAATAAAAAAAATGTGGTATGTGAATAACATGAAATATTATTCAGCTTTTAAAAAGAGAAATTGTGCCATTTGCTACTACATGGAGGAACTTGGAGGACATTATGCTAAGTGGTATAAGCCGGATGCAGAAGCACAAATATATGGGGTCATACTTATTATACAAGGAATCTAACATAGTCAAACTCATAGAAGCAGAGAGCAGAATGGTGGTTTCCTGGGGCTGGGGGATGGGAAATCAGGGAGAGGTTGGTTAAATAGGGTAAAGCTTCAGTTATGCAAGACGAGCAAGTCCTAGAGATCTTCTGTTCAGCATTGTGCATACAGTTAACAATACTGTATCGTATACTGCAAAATTTGTTAAGAGGGTAGATCTTCTGTTAAGTGTTCTTGCTACAAAAAAGAAACAGGGGAGAGGAAACTTATACAAGTGCTGGCTATGTTTATGACATTGTTTATGGTGGTGGTTTCAGAGGTGTATATTTACTTTTAAACTCATCAAGATACATACATTAAATATGTAAAGCTTTTTTTGTATGTCAATCATACTTCAATTAAAAAAAAAAAGAAGGAAAATGAATCCTAGATTCCAAGAACTTTTGCTTTGAAAAGAAGGAGCTAAGGGAGTGCTGTTTAATGGGGGGCAATTTTGCCCTCTGTGGAACATTTAACAATGTCTTGAGACATTTTAGTTGATACAATTGGAGGTGTATGTGTCACATCTACTAAACATCCTATAATGCACTGGATGGGACCTTAGAACAAAGAATTATCTGGCCCAAAATGTCAACATCACTGAGTTTGGAAACCCTGAGCGAAAAGGTTCAAGAGAAGGTTTGTTAATTGTAGCATGAAAAAGATGTTTGCCTCAATAAAATATGAAGGCGAGATAAAGTCTAACTGAAGAAACAAGATCTCTAAGATGGCAGAATTTGTAAACCAAAATGGAAGTCTCCTCTGACTTACCCCAGCCCCTGTCCCCTGCTAGGGACACCTAGAGCCTCTAGAACCAAGTGGAAAGACTAAAGCTGGAGTACAGTTTAAACACTGGATAGCTGCTCTAGCCACATTGGTCTTCCTGGATACAAACATGGAATATTTTCATGGACAGAGAGAGCAAAGATGGTGGGTTTTTCAAAATGGCACTGGTGGGTTTTCACTGTGATCATAGTGGCTTTTTCCTCAGGAAGAAAGACATGGAAAGGATTCAGACATGGAGTCTTCAAATAAGACAACCATTCAGTGGGTTAATGAAAGAGATATTTGATAGGCTTTAAATTGAGCGGGGTCATTTATATTGGATATGCCATCTATAATATGGGTCTTCAGTGTATTACTTGGTAAAGATTTTTCCCTCTTTTTATTTGTTTATTAAGCAATAACTGATGAGTTGGTAAATTAGGAATTTTGAAGACAGAGGTCTGAGACTTAATCATAGCTCCTTTAATTACTAGCTATATAATGGACAACTCACTTAATCTTAAGGGGACTTATAAGAAACAGCTGTTTTGAGCTATTGACTTAATCCAATTAAATATAACAAACTAAATACAACAGGATATGCTAATGTATACAGTAATTGTATAACAAATATAAAGTCTCTTGCCAGAAGATAAAAATTTATGAATTCATTGTGGCTTCCCCAAAGTAATAGCAAATAAATTGGACAAACAAAAACTGTAATTTTAATGCAATTGTCATACTTAGTACTTTATTGTGCTTAGAGAGACTAATTTCACCATACTGATAAAATTGCAACTACTTCTAAAAGGACTGAAGTCTTAAATTGAATATTTGTCTCAGTAAGCAAGAAAATCTTGGGCTTATTGCACAACACAGAATGTAAAATAATACAATTTTGGTCCAGCATGGCATAAGTGGTTTCAATATTTGCATAGAACTAAATTGCACAATATTTAATACGTCACACACTGTGAGACATTTCTCAGTTAAAAATGCAACTGTTTCAGAATACATCTTGCTGAAAAACCCATTCCCTCACATTTATTGTCAGTCTGTTAATAAGCTCTATGCATGCCAAAGAGAGTGTGCTTTTTTTCCTAGGTGATAGCAAGTAAAAAGGAAAATATAAATAAATAAATAAATGTCCCTTACTAATGCTTTGAAAACTAAATTAAAATACTTCCCCCTCACCTATTTAGGCTATTGATTATACCAGTTAGTGTTGTGTCTTAAAATCATCAGTAATTCCTAATGTTCTGGAAAATTTAGCACACATATTTCAACTAATTTAGTGTGATGTTCAAGGAATGGAACTCTTTTTAGATTATCTTTCATATAAATACCATCTGTCCAGTGTGTCCATTAAAGTTCCCCCAGATTGAAAATGACATCCACAAAGGAACATTAGAGTCTTTGTGTAGGCGGTACTAAAATCTTAAATTTGCTCTGACAGTTTGTGTGTGTGATGATGAGGTGAAAGATTACTTTGGTCAAGAAAGAAAAATCCTTAATACTTTAGCATCTAGTATTTTGTTATATCTTTCTTAACAACAGTAACTTATAAATCAAATTTCATATGTAGATATGTTCATAGCAGTGTGTTTTATAAGAACAGGTAATAGAAGTAAGCTAATTCATCAGTAAAATTATAATTATGATAATGAATAGAGTTGTGCAAGGGTAATATTTGCAGTCCCAGGAGGGAAAATCTTAGAGATAATTTATAAACATAGTAAAGCCCCTAGGAATAAGTTAAATAATAAATAAACAGATCTATGAGAAGAAAATATTAAAAATCTACAACAGATTTACAGAAGAGGACTTGAATAAATTCAAAAGCCTATTCCTGTTTTCTTGGAATGGAAGATTGATATTAGTATGTCAATTATATCAATTATCCTAAATTAATAATGTTAATTGAATTAATATTAATTACCACATGAGTAAGATTTTGGAAAATATATATTTTTAATTATCCTAAAATTCTTTAGGATAAAAGTACACAAAGTACTGTGGGTATCTTTGAAAAGGTAGAATGATGAGAGACAACTAACTTTAGTAGAAAAGGGAACTATGAAACTAATTCAGGGAAAATGCACCAATTCAGACTGGCACTGGCTCAGTTACAGATGGAATGCTATACAGAAACTAGCATACTGAAAATCAGTAAGGGAAGCTGCATTATTCAATCAGGGGTTCTAGGTTACAACTGCTTAGCCCTTTTGAGAAAAATATGGATTTCACATAAACTAAAATGAATACCTAATTTTTTTTAACGAAATGAAAATCTAACTATATTGGAAATACCTTTAAAATAATTTTTTAAGCAAAGGGGGTTGCCTATAAATTAATTAAAACCTCCAGAAATCAAAATAGGTTTGTAAATTTATCAATACAGATATAGAAAATCTAGCACAAAATAAGTGTGCGTGTGTGTGTGTGCATGCGCGCGTGGGTGTGAGTTTTCAGAAGACAGCAAACTAGGAAGAACTCCAAGGCTGTCGTTTGGTAGGTCGTCTACACTGGGCTGGAAGGGTGAGCATTTTATCTGAAAAATGAGGTAGATTCAGGGCTCACAGGCCGCAGTGAGCAGGCCCTGGACTCATAAACTGATATAACTGATCTTAAATATTTAACTATTTGCACCTTCAGCTCATCTGTAAAATAGCAATAACATTATAGAATTAACTTAGAGTGTCTATGAAAGTTATTGAGACTATAATAATCCTCGCATAAGAAAAGATAATAAAATAATTGCTATTTAAAAAATGTACTTAAGGTTATAGCAGTGAAGCTCTGTGATGAGCTATTATTGTAGTAACAGAGTTGCAACCTTTGTTCAGTATTTCTGAATACAAACCTAGTGTTGCTTGTATGAACACTACTTTTAGCTACAGAAATGAAAACACAAGATTATATCAAGCAGCTTCTCTAACGAATGTAAACTACACTATATTTCACTTTTTCAATTTAAATTGATAGTATTGTTTTTACCTCAGTTATTTATTAGAAATAAATTGCTATAGTGAAATATGTTTTAGTTTTAGTTATTTTTATTTCAGAATACAGCCAGATAAACATACACTTTTTGCAGTCTCTTATTGCAGTCTCTATATATTTAGTACCCTACCATTAGATATTTAAAGTGAAAAGTTCATACACAAAGATAGTTAAAGGAGATCTGATCAGTAAGTAAGGTCTTCAGTTGAAATTCTGGTTTCTCCTTCCTTTCCTTTAGGACATACCTTTTTAAAGCCTAGGAAGAGGTCAGATGCCTAGTCAGACTACCACTAGCAAAACGTAATGCCTCAACAATGAACCTGAACATCACATGTACCAATAAAACCAATGAGGTGTAGCTATTGGCAGTTACCACAAAACGTGCCTGCTTAAAATCAACCAAAACATCCTATCTTCCTACCTACAAACCTAAACACATTTACATATCTGAGGGTGGCCATTTTCAAAACACAGCAGAACATTAGGATAAAAAAATTAGAAAAGATTCATTGGGGGTTTCCTCTAATAATTTAAACCAATTGTAGCATTAATTGTAATTAGCAAAAGTTAGCTCTATAAAAATGCACAGCTCATTTAAAAGTAAATCATTAATACCAATCAGGAAAGCATTTCACGAGTCCAGACAGAAATAATTTATTCCAGCGATAGGGCTGAAAAGTGCTGGGTGATAAAGTATGTTTGAGTAAAACTGAAAACAACTGGGCACAATAATAAATAACTAATTTGGAAGAGGGGTATTCTTGCTGGATGGGAGCAGGTCAAACTGCTTATTTGTTTTCTGGATAAGCCTATAGACAGCATTGCTTGTCCTAACTCCCTCATTCTCCTGACTACAAAGCTGAAGTCAAAAGGAATATTTCTCCAAGGTCACATGGCAGCTACTGTCAGAGCTCTTGAACTCAGTTCTTCCAATTCCCCTTTCTAGTGTTGCACCTTGTTGCATGCCAACAGCAGGTTAATGAGATTCTATTCACTTGGTGCTTAAACCCAATCTTTCTGCTTGAAAGGAAAACAGTTCAATGAAAAATTCAAGTATGACTACATTTTCTGAACACCATTTTGAAACCAATGATTGGAGAATGGGGCATAATAAATATTTAACTACTCAGGAAAATATGATGTATACTCAATTCCAATTATGCAAAGTCATACTTTAATCCTTGCCACCCCTTTCTTCTCATCTACCTTTTGTACATTTCATTTCACATGATGAAAGTTGAGTATCAGAGTTAATCTATTTATAAATAACATAGGGGCAAGGGACGTGCAGCATAATAGACATCTGCTGATTTGCTTCCCCACATCTATTCTCCCTCCTAACAAAAGCATATTACCTTATTTACTTAGGGGAGCCACTCATGTACGACTTTCTGTCACATGGAAAGCTGATCAATCAGAGGACTTCATACCTTTGGCTACAGTAATTCATTCAGTGATGGACACATGGGCCCAATCTCTTCAGAGTACATCCCAAAATTTTTCAAAAAATCATGGGAAAAATTATATTCACTTTCTGCAGGTGTTGCTAATTTGTGCAGATACGTTTCTGGACCTTCCAGCATATCATTTTTCTCTACACGGAGAGAGACAACTTGAGAATAAAAGATAAAAGATTTTCAAACATCCAAATCCTGAGGAACTTCTTTGAGTTCCTGCACCCAGACATGCCTGAGGCCTGGTAGACTTACTCTGGATCTTCAATGAGACCAATAAATTTCCTTTTTAAGTCTAAGTGTTGGAGTTGAGTTTCTATTACTTTCAAGCAAAATATTCCAGATATGTACCGGCCGTAAAACGAATGATTAAAAAGGTGAGAAAACTGCAGAGGTCTTCCTGTAAAAAATTGATCAAACTTGCACTGTAAATTCATTGAAGGCGAGATGTATTTGTCCCCTATAGTGCCTGATTCCCTGACACTAATATCAGTTATTGCCAGTATTGCTGCTTTGTAGTTCTCATTTCTATAAAAGGTAATTAATAAATTCTTAGAGAAGAGTATTCATCCATCCCATAAATTCTCTGCATTGCTTGAAGTTTTGCACTGGATAATTTACTGCCTGGAAAGGAGTCAGAAGACTTGAGTTTTAGGGCACATGGATGGCTACGAAGCCAATTCTGCTCAGCCAATGCAAATAGCAGCCTTCACAAGGCCATTACTGAATTCCAAGAGTCCATCTTTCTGCTCAGATGGTATATTTAATATTTTTGACGAAGCCTATTTAACACTTGCTATGTTTGCTCAGGACCTTGGGTTGCTGGAAGTTAAATGTTCTTAGATCTGGACTATAAGTCATAAATCTTAGGAATAAAAATCAGGGCTTGAATATACAAATTCTGTGTCCTCCCCAGCCTCACCCACCTCTACAGAGTGCATAGTCTAATTATTGTAACATAGTATGCATTCATATTGGATGTTTGGATTTATATACTCAAGAACACATAATTTGGGGAGCTGAAATACTGTACATTTTGAATATGTACATGAACAGTTAGGAGACCCTCGTGGGGAATATAAATAATGCCATTTAACATGTATATAGCACTTTGCTGGTATTAAAGAATGTTTCTATATGTTATCTCATTTCGTTCTCACACACAAAATAATTGCACAGAAAAACGAATGATGAGGCTGGAAAGGTTAAGTAACTTGTAGGAA
This sequence comes from Hipposideros armiger, assembly GCF_001890085.2. Classification (NCBI taxonomy): domain Eukaryota; kingdom Metazoa; phylum Chordata; class Mammalia; order Chiroptera; family Hipposideridae; genus Hipposideros; species Hipposideros armiger. The sequence continues at coordinate 121,660 of NW_017732328.1, read as the reverse complement.
GTCATCGAGTAAGTGAATAAAGGAGTGAAGACTGCTGGTAACAGAAGTACAAGTCAGCTCACGGTTTCTTTCCTCCATGCTTTCCTCCTTCCCCCAATTTTTCAACAGGATGCTGGTTTGTGTTTAGTTTGGTTATTTAGCTAAAACAATCCATCACCTATACAGTAGTAATAACGCTAAAAAATATCTTGACTTCCAAACTTTGAGGACAAGAACTCTTTTTAATGAGTCATTCTGTGGGCACTTCCCTTCCCATGATTCAAATCAGAATCTATCTCAGAAGGAAACCTCTCTTCTAGGTCAGGGGCAAGATTGAATTGTATAATGTCCTCTTAATTTCCAAGCTTTTACATATAGTGCTAGAAAATTAAATAATTCCAGAGCAGCACCATCATTCATTTTCATTTGAAAATGATCACAGGAGCTGTTTTCAATGGAGGTCACATCTATTCATCTTTTTCCTTGTTTTTCCAATGCTGAAGAGGTTACCTCAGAAACTTTCATCTATCTGATATAAAGCGTTTCATTTCCAAACGTTGCCTGTGATTTCACATCCTTTTTTATGGGATGCTTCCTTATAGACTAAATGACCTCTGGGCTAGGGAGGGAGGACTTACCTGCAGGCACAGAGGCAGTGCATCTGTGGGCTACCACTGCCTAGAAGGATTCTCTGGCCCTGCAGTTTTCCATCTCCATGTGTAGGTCCCAGATTTTAATAGGGCTCGCTGATGCGATCTTATCTTCTTAAGTAACAGCAAATAAATTGGACAACCAAATATGATAATTTTAACTCTATTTTCATACTTAGTACTTTATTGTGTTCAGGGAGATGAGTTTCACCATACTGATAAATTTGCAACTACTTCTAAAAGGACTGAAGGCTTAAGTCGATATTTGCCTCGGTAAGCAAGAAAAAACTACCCTTGAATCCACCCATCCCCAAATCCACCTTCAGCCTCATGTTTTAAACAATCCCCAAGCCATTCATCCTCAGATCCTCCTGTTTAAAAAATGCTGAGCCTTCACACTTACTGTGAATGCAATTATTAAAATTCTTCTGGGAATAAGTTTTTGAGTTTCACAAATGTTGGCTAAATGATCGGACTGCCTGCATCAGTAACATTACACTTAGAAATCCACAAAAAAATAAATAAATAAACCTAACAGACAGAAAAAAACATATTTAAAGATGAGCATCACATTATATGCAATAATAAAAAAAAGAAGCAAAAAATATATACAATAAGATTATATACGGATTACCACATATCTACTCAATGGAATAAGACTCAGATGTTTAAAAGATATTTTGTAAGACACTTTCATTATGGCAATAATTATAATATTAAGGAAAAAACTACATGATTATAAAATATAATCATCAATATTTAAAATAGATTCATTAGCAGAAGACTATGTGGACTACATCAAAGCGTGAAAAGTGATTATCTTTCAAATGCAATATTAAATGTTTATTATTTATGTTTCCTTTTGAACATTTTGATATCTTAATTTTTTTGAAAAAAAAGTGAGTTTTAATGAAGTTCTCATTTATTTAAAAATCTTCATTGACCCTCCAAATGCATCCTGACTTGGCTGCAGGATTTTAAATCAAAAGCAATTTTTGTCTGCCACTCCAGACATACGACTCTATTGTCTTCTGCCAAGGTGCTGCCATTTTGATAAATGATTTTAATCTAATTCTTTTGAAGACAAACTCTGTCGGGTTTTTGCCCAGAAATTGTAAAGACTTTGTTTAATTTTATTTTGCTCAAGTGTTATGTTTTATCTACAAATGAGTCTTGTAATCATTACTTTACTTAACTGTGTGTAGACTCTTATGAAGATTTAGATCTTTCCTTGTAATTAAAATATTTTAAATATTATTTCTTTTAATATTTTATTTCCTCAAGTATCTCAGTTTTACTCTAGAAAAATTTACAGAGCTATGTTGGGAATTCATTTTTCTTTTCTGCTGATTGCTGGTAGAAATTTTCATCTGGATAGTCTATTTTATAAATCTATATCTTAACTACTTCTTTTTAAGAATTTTTTTAAATTTCTCTTTTTATTTTTTTATTATTATTTTTTTAGCTGAGCCATCCTGCCACCTGTTGGCCCCTCAGAGGCAGTTCAGCTTGGGCAGGGAATTGAACTGGCAATCCTATTGCTCAGAGCTCACACCCTTGAGTGAGCTCTTAACCAACTGAGCCACTCGGCCAGCCCTAATCTCTCTTTTTATTTAAAAATGTAAAGAATTAAGTGTAGGCCTTTTAAATACCTCTTTTTGTACTTTTACAAAAGAATTTATAAGAAATTTCTACAATTGTAGAAAAGATCTACAACTGGTGGTTTTTCACGGCAAACTTTTGTTTTACGGATGTGATGTTTTCCCATGTCTCTGAAGCTAAGAATTGCACTTATTTAAAATCTCATATTTATCTTAGTAATTCCTTGAGTTCTTTGGTTTTGATTTTAGTGCTTCTCATATGTTGATTGTTTTTATTCTTTTCCCAGAATTTTTTAGTGACTGTTAAATTTATGCTTACCATAGCATTTGAAATGTCCTGTTTGGTGTCTGTGGGCATTGTTTCAGTTTAATATAAATTGCATCTGCTGATTGTGAGAAAAGTGCCAAAATTACTGTGGAAAGTGAAATAAGGGTATTTTATGGAATGAGATTTCCTCGTAGAAATAGGCTGTCTCCTCTTCCCTTTCTGGTACCTGTCTACTTCAGTATGCTTCTCTTTTCAAGCTTTATTATTTTTTTTTTCAGTTTCTTAGTCAACTTCAAAAACAAGTTAATAGTATAATGAAATCAATAAATGCCCTCTACGTAGGTTCACAAATTGTCACTGTTTCACCATATTTGTAAAAAGCATTCTTTTAAAATGTGGTAGCTAAGTAATGCATCTTAGGAAAAGGTGAACCTATGTCTCAGCCACATAAGAAGTAGAGGTTTACGGATTTCTATAATAAGATGGACTTTCAACACAAAGGAAAACTGAGCTCAGTGGTTCTAGCAATGCTCAAATCCAATGTATTGGAAAGTACAGCTGCGCTGACAAGCAGACAAGATTGGGCACAAAGGTAGGTGCTGGCTCAGCAGCTCCAGCTGTGCAAGGGTGACATCGGATTCAATCATCTGTCTGTAGCCTGTTGAGCAGACCCTACAGAATCTAACAAAGACAATAATTGTTTTAAAAAGGCACCAGGTGTTGAGAGTGTTTCTAACTTGGCAAAATCCTCATGAAGTTTCTTTCAACTTCCTATGCCAGCACTGGATTTTTCTTCCAATTAGCAAGCACATGTCAATGAAGCAAAATAGCTCAAGCTGCAATTCTGCTGTGGATTAGTATTTTATTATTGCCTGCAGATCAGGGAGAACGTAGGAAAAAGGTAAAAACACATTGCCTTTTTATTTTTTATTAAATTTATTGGGGTGAGATTGGTTAGTAAAATGATATAGGTTTCAAGTGTGCATTTCTATAATACATCGTCTGTATACTGCATTGTGTGTTCACCACCTAAAGTCAGTTCTCCTTCCATCACCATAAATTTGACCCCTTTACCCTTTTCTATTCCCTCACCCTTTGGTAACCACTAAACTGTTGTCTGTGTCTATGAGTTTTTGTTTCTTTGTTGATATGACTTCATTCATATGAGGGATATAAAACTGAAAGCAACACTTTGTAACTTTGTATTTGCAGATTATCAGTGCATTAAATTTCAGGAAAAAAACTGAAAAAAATGATATCAAATATTTCTCTTAAAACACACTTATACATGTAACTTGATGGATAAAATCAATGTTGTCTCAAGTTAATTTTTTCCTCTCAAGGTTATGGCTTCAATGTTTTTCATAGAGTACAATTACTGAGCAGTGTGTGAACATCATCGATGCAGAAAATACACTTCTTTACTTTAATATACAAGAATAGAGATTTTAAGTGTCTGGGTTTCTGATAAAACTCTCCTGTCTCCCAAACATATGAATTAATTTGCAATTTAAATCTTTATTTAAGCAGAGTTAATTTGTCTTTCATCATAAGATGCCCAAATGTTTTTGAAAGAAGTCTAATGAAAAAGAATATTGTTTGTTTAGAAATATTACCAAACTGATCTTCTATTTGCATCCAATAACATAGCAAAACACACATTAACTGAAGGGATACACTGCCTAATTGAATGTTCCTGGGTAATTAAAGATTACAGTGAATGCATTTTTCTGTTTCAATATTGATAGTTTGTACAATCTTTCTAAGCAGAATCACTGCATATTCTTACTTAGAACGAACTTGATGAGCAGCAATTTTTTCTGAGTCCATATCATCCCCACAGGCAAAACAAACAGAATTGAGGTTATTGATGAACTTGGTTAAGGAAAAAGTATACCTTTATTTTTACTAACCTATCAAAAATTTAGTATTTCCTTCCATTTTTAATGCCAGCAAGAAATCATATTGAATTGGCAGTTCTTGTGACTTTGTCACAAGTAGAAAACAGATATTTTCACATCATATCATGGTTGTGGCAGATAATCTAGGTATTTAGTTTATGGTCATCAGTCCTTTGAAATCGGTTATCAGAAGTGATCAGATCCATTGCTAGATCCTGTTATACATATTTGTGTTTTATTACTATATAACAAATTTACCACAAATTTAGTGCTTTAAAATTCCATAGGTCAGGCATCCAGGCAGTTTTACTAGATTCTATGCTCAGGGTTTTACAAGCCTGTAATCAGGCTTTGTGCTCTTGTTGGAAGCCTGTGGTCTTCCTCCAAGCTCACATGGTTGTTGGCAAAATTCATTTTTTTTGCAGTCGTAGAATGCATGGTGGCTTGCTTCTTCAAAGTTAAAAAAAAAAGTGTCTCTGCTGCTTGCAATCTCTGATTTTAGAAAATCAGGCTCATCCAGGTTAATCTTCCTTTTGATGACTCAAAGTGAACGGATTATGGACCTAATTACATCTGTAAAAATCCCTTCACCTTTGCATGTAATACAACCTAATCAAAGGGACACCCTTCATTATATTCTTCTGCTCATATATTTCAGAGGCAGGAATCTTAAAATTATTTTATAGTCCTTCCTACTATATTATAGAATACACTAACAAAGAAGCACATGTATTATAGAATCTCAATGCTTTTATAATATTTTGATAACCATTTCCAATAAATTGGTTCTTTTATCCTATGCATTTTACTTTATGTATTTAAGCACATTCTGAGAATTCCATAGGCTTCACTAGGCTGCCAAAATGATTTATGGAACAACAGAAAGATTAAAAATCCTAGCACCCCATTTACTCAATTTCTCAGTCTAAAATTTAGAACTCATCTTGCTTCTACTTTTGCTAATAATTCAGATTTAATATATCGGTTTGTCCTGTCAGCATTCCCTTCAAAGTATATTTCAAATTCAACCCCTTCTATCATTTCCACCATCCCCCCAAATTATGCCTCCCTCATCTCTCACTTTTAGCATTTTAATAGCCTTTTAAGTTGTTTTCTTCTTTTGTTCTTTTTTTCCTCCACATATCATTATCTTTTAGAAGAATGTAAATCAAATCAAGCCCCACATCTGCATAGAAGCCTCCACTGGCTTTCCATTTCAGTAAGAAAAGGGAAATGTATACATGATTTATCCTGTCTGTGGAGCAAGGACTTGGCAGATGATGGTCCACACCCCACCCCCAGCTCTGGCAAAGATGCCATGTCTTAACCCCCAGAGCTGGTGGATAATTACATGGCAAAATTAGCTTTGCAGATGTACCAGTAAGTAATGTAAGAGACATTAAAATAGGACGATTATCCTGGATTATTCAAGTGAGGTGAATCTGGTCACATGAACCTCTAAAAGCAGAAAATGTCTTCTGGCTCCAAGCAGAGGAAAGATGAGGCAGAAAAATAGAAGAGAGATCAGAGAGATTCAAAGTGTGAGGAGAACTTGTCCTGCTGTTGGGGACTTGGGAATTGGAAAAAGGGATCCACAAACATAGGCATGAAGGAGGTCTACAGAATGACAACCAGCCAACATGCACAGGGGAAAGGGACCCAGCTTTACAACAGCATGAAACCCAATTATCTCAAGAACCAGAATGAGCTTGAAAGCAGATTCTTCCTCAGAGACTTCAAGAAGGAACAAAGCCCTGCCAACACTTCGATTTTATCCTGATGACATGTGTCAGGCTTCTGACCTCCAGAACTGCTGGATAATGAGTTTTTGCTGTTTTAAGCCATTAAATTTGTGGCAATTTGTTACAGAAGCAATAGAAAACCAACACAATGTCCCATATTGGGTCTGGGTAACAAGGACCCTTCATACCTCCCTAAATTGATTACCAACTATTATTACTCTGTGTAGCCACATGGGCCTTTTTCCTGGTTTAGCCTCTAAATCTGTAGTCATTTATTACAAAGTCATGAAAAATTAGTGCAATGGGATATTGATTTTGGCCCTATTGAGTAGGCAATCAGTAGTGACAATGTAATTTTCCTAGAAAATCAGGTTGCTTCTGATCGATATTAGGAATCTGATATCAATAGATGTATCTTCCTCATGTTGAATTTTACGTATTTCAATTTAAAGAATAATAGCGGGCCAGCCGAGTGGTGCGATGGTTAAGAACTGGTTTGGGACACCAGAGGGCCCTGGTTTGGATCCCACATATGAGGGCCAGTGACACTGCCTTCTACAGCTAAGATGCTGAGCAACAGCTCAACCTGGAGCTGGGCTGCCGTGAGTCGCCAGCAATGGCGTAGGGTGCAGCCCCTGCTGCAGTGGGTTGCCATGGGCTACCGTGTGTAGCCAGCAGCCAGCGTGAGCGGCCAGCAGCCTCAGTGAGCGGCTGTCCAGAAGCCGGCGACTGATCTGCCTCACCGGGGAAGAGTGCAATGATGGTGCCAACTTGGGCCAGTGAAGCAACGTCCTCCACAACTAGACTGAAGAACAAAAAATGACAGCAACTTGTCTGTTTCCCTTTCCACAATTCCCCAGCGCTGTTCCCATTCCCCCAATTCCCCAATAAAAATCTTAAAAAAAAAAGAAAGAAAGAATAATAGAAATTTTTAAACAATTTTAACAAGTTCTTGGATATTTGCCTTCATTTCTTGAGACACAAACAAGGATTTGAAGCCCAACAGAACTGTGCGCAAATCTCATTAATTTAGTACAGTGACCAAATCATTTAAGATTCCAGAGTGGCAGTGTCCTAATTTGTAAAACTTGGATAATCTTTAACTAGGTGAGTAGTTAGGGGAAAAATAAGAGTTATCATACTATAAGCTCACTTAGTGTCTGTCCAACATCTAGGAGACATTCAGAAAGTCTCAACTTTCTAAACTTGTTCCAGGGATTGGTAAAAAACATAGAAGAAATCTTTTAAAAAGTCACAGGGGAAACTATCATTTAGATACAGCAAACTCCCGTGCACCCAGCTGGGTTACTCATTGTACTTCACACATTGACACTCCATTCTAGCATTTCACACCACATGTTTGATTCCTCGCCAGATTCCCCACATAACATGGAAACTCAGCAATGTACCACTTCACTCTGCACACGTTTCTATGCTCTCAAAAGCACAATAGTTTACCTAACATTTTATCAATTTTCATGCTAGTACATTTTATAATGTCCTCTTAAATTATCTACAGTCTAAAGAGATTATGATTTCTCAGCCCCGGATGTATCACATCACCAGGCAAACCCTCAGCTGCAATTCATTTCCCAGATCATAACCCAGAATATCCCCTGCACCTCGTCATTCAGAAAACTATAAAACAGAAAAGCTGCACTATTGATATCATTTTGTCAGGACATACATAGACAGCCATTTCCCACATTGCTTTTCAGTTTTATGAGCTGCTTGAAGTAATGAAATCATGCATAATTATAATTTTAACCACATGAATATATTTAACAAAAGACTGATTTTGTCTTAACCTCTGACAAAAGTCCCTGTTTGCACAACGGAGCTCAAGGTCTTAATTATACCAGTGTGAAATTGCAACAAAGAGGTCAAAATGAAAATATCTTTTCTATTCCATGGTTAATTGCCACTTCACAATGAAACAACTGGTATTCAAATAAATTATACACCTTAGTGTTTTATTTTCCTGCAGCACACTGGTCTTCATCTTGAATACAATGAAATTGCATAGGAGCTTGTTTTTGTTTATTTAAGCCTCATTGCATGCTCATTATAGATAACTCATTCTAAATATCCACCCAAAATTAGGACAAACACACACACATACACACACACAAAGTACATCTTTGTTTTTCTGGGAAGAACTTCCTCCCAAATTCTCAATTCATGTTCTCAATTCAAGCTTCAATTTGTGCAACATTCAAAGAATTAAGGGGGGGAAAATGAATATATTTGTTTATTATAAAAGTAAAATGATCAATCTTTTACTTCCAGGAAATTACTAAGAGTGAGGACAAAGATTTCATCTACAAGCATGTTCAACAGAGCATTTTGTAGTACTCATATTCAGCAACGAGACATGTAGCATTTTTTTTCTGGGATGAGTTCATGAACTTAATTGTCCAACCTCGTATACAATACCATATCATCTCCTCAAAACTCTCTTCACTTGGCTTCCAGGACCCATCACTTCTGTTTCTCCTCCTGCCTCAATGTGCATTACTTTTCAGCCTCTGCTATATCCCTTTCTCATATATCCAACCTCAGGGATGTAGAACACTAGGAATGCCCCAGGTATGAATTAGTGGACTTCTTTCCTCTGTTTACTCTCACTCTCTAAATCAGTGGTTCTCAACCTTCCTAATGCTGCGTGACCCCTTAACAGTTCCTCATGTGGTGGTGACCCCCAACCATAAAATTATTTTTGTTGCTACTCTATAACTAATTTTGCTACTGTTATGAATCGTAATGTAAATATCTTATTGTTTTCCGATGGTCTTAGGCGACCCCTGTGAAAGGGTCGTTCGACCCCCAAAGGGGTCACGACCCACAGGTTGAGAACCGCTGCTCTAGATGATCTCAGCTAATATCATGGCTGTACATACCTTAACTGACTCCCAATTAAGACTCCAAATTCATATATGTAGGACCTCTTCCCTGAGTTCAGAGAATGTATTTGACACATTCACTTAGATGTGTAATGGGCTTTTAAAATATTACAAGTTCTCAAACAAGTTCTTGAAAGTCCTGTCTCCCCCAAATCTGTCAGCTTCTTCCTCAATATCCCCTTTCCAAGTATAATGCAAAATTTTTTATTTACTTAAGCCAAAAACAAACTTTACAGTTTCCCTTGATTAATCTTCTCACTCTCAATATTCAATCAGACCAAAACAAAATCATGAAAGCTATTTTTAAAAAAATATATCCAGAATCTGATAACCTATACACTGCTGCTACCATGGGCCAAACTGCCATCATCTTCTCTTGCCTGGTCTATTGCTCCAGCTTCCAAACTAATCCTCATACTTCCTCCCTTGTCCCAACTAGAGTTTAATCTCAGAACAGCAGCCAACGCGGTCTCTCCTCTCATCAGAACGCTTCAGGGCTTGCCACCTTAGAGTAAAAATCACACTCCTTACTTGTCTCCAAAGCCTCACATAATCTGTTCCCTACCACCATCTCCTTTCTGACTTAGCTTATTAATTCTAATCTTTGAAACAATTCTAAATTTTCTACAATATATATCACGATTATAGCAAATAAGAATTTAACACGTTATTTGAAATGTTAACACTTTTACTCTTTTACCAATAAGAGGCTTGTCCTCGAATAAGTGTCTCACACCACATCGTTTGTCACCTATCAAGAAGTGTGGCAGACATAAAAAGTGTTAAAATGCATAGAGCATCATTCAAAGCATAACAAACATTATACAGAAATAAATTTGAAGGTACTTTAATATTTGAATCATTGTTCATAAAAGATCAACTCTTCCTTATGGAATCATTATGAATCTCTTAGTTTAGGCTTCAATTGCTGTTCATCTAGAATACTGAATGTGATTCTAGCTTTATTTCCTACTAATGCACTCTTTCCATTTAGCTTTCAGTTTCCCTGTGGACCTATGCATAGTTTCTTAAATGTCATTGAAAAAATTTCATATTTGATCTTTTCTCACTATCTTCCCATAAATGGAATATTATTTTCCTTCCTTCTACATATATGTTAACCCTAAATATACTTCACAGTTCACCTGTGATAGCTCCTCTATTAAATTATCTCATTTTGAATTACCTCTCCTCCCAGGACCCATTGTTAAACCTGATAAGTATTTTAACATATTCCTCCTTGAATTATTCATATCTCCCCAACTTAATTAGATGCTTTAAAGGAACTTCTGTGGCAGAATGTATAATGTAATGAACTTGGACTTTGGTTTCATATTAGTCAAAGGGTACAAAGTTTCACTTATACAAGATGAATATGTTCTAGAGATCTACTCTTCTAGTATAGTGCCTATAGTTAAATTACTGTAATGTATATTTAAAAACTTGCTAAGAAAATAGATCTTATGTGTTCTTATCACACACAAAATAATAATAATAATAATAAAATAATAATAATAATAATAAAGAAAAGGCAAGAGAAACATTCAGAGTTGATGAATATGTTTATGGTATAGATGCAATGATGGTTTCACTGGTATATACTAATCTTCAGTCATTAAGCGGTATACATTACATATGTACAGTTTTTTGTATGTCAGTCACATTTTAAAGTGGTTTAAAACACTTCTGTTTAAATCTACTTCTTGCAGGTAAAATATTGTATTAAAATCAATAGGATTCGTGTGTATTTATATATCTATATGTAGACATATCTTTCTCTACTTAATTATCTATCTATCTACCATCTACCTGAAAGAGAGAGAGATTTTAAAGAATTGGCTCATGCTATTATGAAGCTTGACATGTCCAAAATCTATAGGATAGGCCAACAGGCTGGAAGTCCAGGAACAAGTTATAGTTCAAGTCCAAAGGGAATCTGATAGCAGAATTCCTTCTTGCTTGAGGAGATCAGTCTTTTCCTAGTAAGGCTTTCAACTAATTGGATAAGGCTTATTTACATTATGTAGAGTAAACTGTTTTACTCAAAGTCTACTGATTTATGCGTTAAGCGTATCTAAAAAAATACCTTCACAGATACATCTAGAAAAATGTTTGATCAAACATCTGGGTATCATGGACTACCTAGTTGACATTTAAAATTAACCATCATAGCTAGCTCTGGTCAAGATAGTGGAGTAGATAAATGCTGTGCTTATCTCTCACTACCACACCAAAATAACTACTAAACTACAGAACACCCATCACTGAGAATCACCTGAAGTCTAGCTGAACTGAAGTCCTATAATGAAGGACATACAGAAGAAGCCATGTTGAAAAGAGTAGGAGGTATAGAGATGCAGAATGGGCTAGTCCCACATCCATATGTGGTGGTTAAAAAACAAGAGGGATATCTCAGCAGCAGAGATGCCCCCTGAAGAGCAAGGAGTCTCAGACCCACAGCAGCATTCCCCAGCCCAAGGTTCCAGTGCCAGGGACAGAAGTCCCCATAATTTCTGGCTGTTAAAACCAGTGGACACTGTGGCTGAGTGAGACAGAAGACAGCTGGAATCCCAGGTGTTACTCTTAAATAGCCTGCACATGGAATTACTCACTGATGTACTCACTTGTTCTGAGCTCCAGTGGTGGGGCAGCAGGTTGAAAGGTGCCAGAGGCATAGGGGGAAGAAGCGAATTATCTGGCCTCAGAGTGAGGAGTGGAGGGGCAGCTTTCTCCCACACAAAAGTGTTGGCAGAAGGCATTATTCCTTTTTTGAGTCTTCCCTCAACCCAGAATGTAGACAAAGGTTGCCACCATATCTCACTCTCCATCAACTTGGCTAACACTATTCATCCTGTCCTGAGCGGGGTCCCTGAGACCGTACTTCACCCAACTTGCAAACCCACCCAAGCCACCTCCTGTGGCTTTTCCATATAAATGATCTGTCTTGGCTTATGCTGCAGACATTCCTAAAAATGCTGAAAAGTTCACAAACCCAAAACAAGCAGCGTCTGGCCTCAGCATGCCCTGTATCTCTTGCTAAGTATCCCAAGCTTGACATTAGTGGCACCCAGCCTCAGTTTGAAACTTACCCTCTCCCAGGCACCTCCAAGCCCAATGCAAGTGGCTACCATCTGCAGATCACTTTATGTATAGCTCATGCCAAGTGGTCCCAGGCAGGGTATAGGCAGTGGTGGACCTTGGCCTGCAACAAAGCCCCTCCCAAGAGGCCCCAAAACAAGCATATTGGTGGCCAGCTCCAGACTTCACCAGAGCACCACCCAATCACCTCTGCAAGGCTGAGCAGGTACCAGAGCCCTGCTGAAGCAAATCCTGCCCTGTACGGTCAGCCCCTGCACCACAACTCCACTATAGTCAAGGCCAGTCCTCCCAATCAGACAATATAAACATTAACCAAAGCTCAACTACAACAGGAGGGCACATGCAACCCACGCACGTGGAGCACCTGGCTCAAATGACCAGGGAGGCTGCACCACTGGGCCCAACAGGACACCTACTACATAAGGCCAGGCCACTCTACTAAGATTGGGAGATAAAGCAATTCTACCTAATACATAGAAACAAATACAGGGAGGCAGCCAAAATTGGGAGACAAAGAAACAAGTCCCAAATGAAAGAACAGAGCAAAGCTTCAGAAAAATAACTAAACAAAATGGAGACAAGTAATCTACTAGATGCAGAATTCAAAACACTGGTTATAAGTATGCTTGATAATCTCAGTGAGAACTTTAACAAAGAAATAGGAAACATAAAAATGGAAATAGAAAACAAAAAAGAACCTGTGAAAAATCAAGCACACAATAGCTGAAGTACAGAATATATTAGAGGGAATCAATAGTAGAGTAGATGAAGCAGAGGACTGACTCTGCAATTTAGATGACAAGGTAGCAGAAAACATCCAATCAGAACAGCAGAAATAAAATGATAATCCAAAAAGTTGATAATAGTTTAAGGGGTTTCTGGGACAACATCAGGCGTGCCAACATTTGCATCATAGGGGTACCAGAAGGAGAAGAGAGCAAGGAATTGAAAACTCATTTGAAGAAATGACAGAAAACTTCCCTAATCTGGTGAAGGAAACAGACATAAAAACGCGGACAGTGCAAAGAGTCCCAAACAAGATGAACCCAAACAGACCCATATCAAGATAAATAATAATTAAAATGCCCAAGGTTAAAGACAAAGAGAGAACCTTAAAAGCAGCAAGAGAAATGCTGTTAGTTACCTACAAGGGAGCTCCCATAAGATGGTCAGCTGATTTCTCAACAGAAACTTTACAAGCCAGAAGGGAATGGCAGGGAATATTCAAAGTGATGAAAAGCAAGGGCCTAAAAATCAAGATTACACAAAAAGTTATCATTTAGAATCAACGGACAGATAAAGAGCTTCCCAGGCTAGAAAAAGCTAAGGGAGTTCATCACCACCAAATCTGTATTACAAGGAGTGTTAAAGGAACTGCTTTAAGAAAAAGGAGAAGAAAAAAGAAAAGATGAAAAATATAAATAAAATGGCAATAACTACATATTTATCAACAATTGCTTTAAATTTAAATGGATTAAATTTTCCAGTCAAAAGATATAGGGTGGCTAAATGGATAGAAAACAAAACCTGGAATCTAGAGACAGGATAAATGAACAAATAAAGCACAAAGAAGCTATAGAGAGCATTTTGATGGTTGCTGGATTTCGAGGGATGGGTAAAGAGGGAGTGAAGATTAAGAGGTACAAATTGGTAGTTACAAAATAGTCATGGGGATGCAGAGTATATAGCATGGGGAATATAGCCAGCAGTATTATAACAACTATGTATGGTGTCAGGTGGGTACTGGATTTATTGGGATGATCACTTCATAAGTTATACAAATGTCCATATATAGATTTCTTTTTTCAAATAAAGATGACCATGATAATAAAAAAGTCATGCCTAAATAAATGACTAATAATAGTGTCAAGCAACCCCAGGACAGCTTAGTGTGAATGAGTTTACTGAAAGCACAGCATGAAGGAAAGAAATTAATTCCTAGAAGCAGAAGGCTGACAAATATAGAGACCCTACAGCGAGTAAGAGGGGCACAGCCTTGTGCTTCCCATATCAGGAGGCTCTGGGGAGGGTGCAACCCTGTCTAACAGTTGCATTCACTACTGAATCACATTCCTTTGGGAAAGGGAAATAGGGATCAAAGTACAATTTATGCAATTCTGAAAAATCTTAAATATTATGTTCCTATTGTGGGTGTCTTGAAAACAATAAAGGAACCATCATAAAGACTATGTGATTTTGAGTAAGTTAATTATTATTATTACTAGTTGTTTTCAGCTTCTCCACTTCTAGGATGGGTACAATAAAACTTATTGTACCTGATTCCTGGAGACTTAAATACATAGTGTATGCAAATTATCTGGCCCAGTAACACAAGCAGGTGTCCAGCAAACATTATCTGCTCTCTCTCTCCCTCCAACCCTGCATTTGCTAAAAGACCATTAAATGTAAAACAACTAGAAAGTGTTATTTTGCTTTGTGTTTGTGTGTGTGTGTGTGTGTGTGTGTGTGTGTGCGCATTTGTGTATGTTTGTGTCCACATGTACTTACCAGCTAAATGTCCAGCCCTGTGCTAGGCACTTCAGAAAGCAGAACAGAAGATATAATTCCTACTCTCAATGAGCTACTGAGCTCTTGAGGAGTGAACTAATATGCTGCAAATAAAAAGCAGAAGGAAACAATCTATCAAAAGATGCCAGGTTGAAAATGATTGCCTATTTTTTCAGAGTATAGTTGTCCAGTTTTAGTGTGAACTGAGTGATGCTACTGAAGTATAATTTACAAGATAAATGATGCAAAACAGGTCTGGACTTCTAAACTTTGAATTGTAAAGCATAATGGGTACAGGAAGATATTCAGAGGAAGGAGAAAAGACAAGGGTAAAAGCATTTTGTCCTCAGTGTGTGACAACAAGAATGGGGGAAGGAACTAAGTTATTAAGTACCTATAGAACGTATGTGTGTAGATGCTTTGAAAAATCATAGGAACTTGGCCAGTTTTTCATGGAACTAAATCCCTGGATGATATAATATAGTTCTAGAGTAGAATTTAAGGTGACTTAAATAAAAATATAGATATTTTAGCTCACCTGAAATTTTTTACTCACACTTCTGTTCATGAGAAGACTGAGTTGACAAAGAATCTGTGTGCGGCACATATCTTTATGTGTAGATGTTACCACATAACCAATTTATTTTGCGATAGAAGCCGTGACCCTAATGGAAATGCGGCTGTAGAAGTGAAACCAGAATAATGTGGAAAGTAATGGAGGATTGTGAATTGACAGAATTTGACATTGTTTTCCAGAAAATCTTAATAGTCCTGAACAGGTCTGGGATGAATAACAGAAGTAATAAAGCAACAAAATTCAATCTCAGTATTTGCTGCAAAGATTAATTTATCTCTGGTCCCCAAGAAGATGTCTACACAGAAAGGGCATAAGGTGATTTTTAAAAATTTGTTGAACTCTGTTAATCCTGAAAGTTAAGTGAGCTCAATTCTGAAGAAGATGGATGCACAATGGCCCAATGCTCTGGCGACCAAGAAATTAATAATCCTGTTATCCTAAACCTGGACTTCAGGTATGTGTTGAAACAGACTGTGAGGAAGGCTTTTTGCCTCTGCTAGAAATGATCTTTTATCAGAACTGCAGTCAGTCCTGTTACCTGACCTCCCAGAAATAAACCTTATGACTGAGTTGACCCCACAACTACTAATGAAGATACAGTGCCAGGACAGAACAGAGATGGAAATTGCCTAGAGGTAAAAAAACATGGCCTAGATTCTGAACACCTGATGAGATCAGACGTCCAGGTCATGAACACCTCTCAATAGTGCTTCAGGACAAGAACTTTATGAAAAAGAATATGACCAAAGATTCAGATCGAGGGTTCTTCACATAAGTCCATTTGAAATTAGAAATGTAATACTTACATGAGTGTCATTAATCCCAAACTGTTGTCACTTCAGAACCATTTAGGAAGCTTATCCAAACCAGGAGATACTCCAAATGAGGTATGATTGCGCCAGAGCTTATAGAAATTACCCCTTCAAGGAAAGCCATCTCTAAAAAGGTAGGTAAGAAAGATAGCCAAGGTCCAAATTGCCCCTACTGAGCTCTTTGGGATCCCTAGAAAAATATCACCTACCAGCCAGGCACTTCTATGTTTGTGGGACAGGTTATACTAAAAAGCTTTCTTCTGACCATCCACAAAAGTCACTATTTCTTAGTGGGGAGGGTAAGGCCCAAGGAATGGAAATTCATTTTCTTTGCTAAAAAAATTTTTATAAGAATTAAGGATATGTCAGACTATTAAAATATGTATGTTATTCCTATAGTTTGTTCTTTCTTAATCTAAGCAGATATTGTCTTTATGCTTGGTTTTATTGTGGGAGATTAGAGACAGAATGGGAAGTGTATGCCCTAGAAAACCCTTATTGGAAAGAGAAAACCCCAAGAATGGCTGAGAATGAATTCCTCATTGGCTTGAAGGAAATTATTTGGAGGAGTCCATTAATGAAAACAAACAAATTATGGGATATTTCTTAATCACCTGAGTTAGTAGAGTAGGGAAATTTAATGACAGCCATTTTAATTTATTTATATAACCCTTGTTATTTCAGTGTCTGGTATCTACGCTATTCCCGAGATCATTATTCAATTCTGATTCAAAGCATCCACTGTGGGTGCCCACTCTTCTGTCTGATTCCTTGGCCACGGTGCATTCACTCCCAGAAGCTTACAGTTCCGCTTTCCTTTAGCTTCTGGAAGGAAACTCCCATCTTAGGTTGACCATATATGCCCATATAAATCAGAATTTATGTGTTAACTAGCTCATGTATTAGTTTCATAGGATGTTAAAGACTGTTCATGTAAATTTTTGGATGGGTAGTAGGGAATAAGAGCGCTGGTTGCAAATGCCAGATCAGCTGATCTTCTTTTATTTTTTTACAACTACAGTCATTCCTTAGTTTGCGAGCATAATTTGTTCCAGAAACAAACTACTCATATTGCAAGACATCGCTTGTTTACCAAGTTAAAATGTATTAGAAATGTTGGCTTGTCTTGCGGAACACTCACAAACCACATTACTCACAATCCAAGGTTTTACTGTAATCCCCTAAATGTGTAGTATATATTAGAAAAGACAAAAGAAAGTCTGTGTGTGTGTGTGTGTGTGTGTGTGTGTGTGTGTGAGAGAGAGAGAGAGAGAGAGAGAGAGAGAGAGAGAGAGAGAGAGAGGAGAAATATTATTTTTTTATCTAAAATGAAGGAGCAAAAAACTATGTGTTTGGTGGTGATAATTGGATTAGCCATCAGTGGGTAATATTGAAGAATAATGTTAACAATGAGGAACAATTTTCAACATGGTGAGTAAAAGAAATGAAATGGTTTCAACTACCAGGTTGCATACATAAACATGAATATATGTGCAGTCAACAGAAATTTTAAAAGAGGAGAAGTGTCTAGTCTTGTAAAGGTAAGGTAAGGCCAGCTCTGGGAAAATTGAATTAAAGATACTATACACTTTTAAACAGCAAAATATTTTTGTGTCTGTGGTGACTATAAATCTGGCTCTTCCATCAGAGTTAGTTTACAGAATTAAAAACCACACTACAGAAGGTAAGTGAAGCCAAGGTCCTTGTTCAGAATGAGGCTGGCAGAGCCAAGACTAAATTCTTGGAGGAAAAAAAAAATGTACTGTAATAGTAGGTGGAAAAAAGAGGTTCAAAATGTAAGACTTCAGTGAACAATGATGGAAATGAAGACAGATGGTTTAATAAAATCATTAGTTTCCTCCAGGCACCTTGACTCATTATGATGATTGGTGGTGGGGGTTGGGAGAACTGTACAGCTCTTGAATAGCAGGGTACTCAAGGAGGGAAAGGTGATAGCAAAACAAATACAATTTTAAACTATATTTTTGCCAAAATAAAAAGAAGGATAAAATAATTGAAGCATTTAAATAAATTACAAAAGTAAGACAACAACAACTATATCATAAACAATGAGAGACGATTCAATGAGAGCTATCATTTTTGAGATAAAACAAAAAAGATCACTAATTTAAGTTGAGAAACTTAGATAATATCATAAGCCATATAACTCAAAGTGGTGTTCATTTTTGTTTCTGCATGACTGATTTGCAATTAGTAAAATGTTTAGTGTATAATTACATTTTACTTTACTTCATCAAGCTGAAAACAATCTTTTCATGACAGGAAATTATTTTCAGAACTTCGCTGGAATTGTTACATATTGTCCAAGCACTATTCTTTGGAAAAAACAATGCTATGCATTTTCCACGAGTTTTCATTTTGCAGGAATTTTAAGTTTCTTCTTTTGTTCACTTAATTACTGGCTACACTCTGATATTCATAATTTTATTTCTCCATCAATTTGATTCATTGAAGTTAGCAATAATAATAATAAAGAAAACCTTAGTGATTAAAGGAAGAAAAATAAAGTAAGATGTTTAAATTAAGCAGGTGCTAAATTAATTAAATAATGGAGGGGGTGGAGGAAAGGTTCTCAGCCTGAAGAAACAACTGCATGTGCCATTGAACGAGGATGAACTTCGCATATTCGAGAAACAGAAAGACACAATGACCATGGGGAGGGGTGGAATGAAAGGAGATGGAGGAACAAGTCCTCAAATGGCATTTCGCCTGCCTATTTATTTTTTTCAGGCAAAAGACAAGTACACACGCGTGCATGCACGCACACACAGAACTCATAAAAATCCCAACTGTGGAATAAATAACCCCTTCTAACAGAGCTGAATTAAAACTTAAAAGGCCCCATGTAATGAAAAGCTAAGGGTCCCTCTTCCCTATATGGAATTCAATTTAAAATAAGCACTGAACTACAAAATGAGCATATGGAAGTCCAACAAAATAACCGTTGTTTCCCATGATGGCTAATTTGGCATCCACTAAAGTGGTTCACGCGATGCTCACGCCACCGATCCTTTCCTGCTAACACAACCAGGACAACATTTTGGGAGCATAATTCCACATGAATACTTGCTTTCCCAGCTACTGTACACCTTGGAGAAACCATTCAACACAGACATGTTGTCAAGGAGACATCAGCAAAAGTCTTTTGAAGGGCTGTGGAAAATCACCTTGTTGCCTGATGAAGGAGGAACAGAAGTGATCCGCACCCTATGCATTCAAACACTTGTCCTTCCTTGAACACAGACGTGGGAATTTTAACAGAAGCAGTCATCTTGCAACCATGAGATTACGAAACAGAAGAGCAGGGGTCCAAACCCTAATATGGTGCAACAAGAAAATAGAAAACCCTGATGATATCACTGATCAGCTGAACCCATGCCAGTAATAATACCCCTCCTGACTTCCAGTTTAGATGAGGAAATTAAACCCAATATATTAAGACCTTGTTGGTTGGGATTTCCATCAGATAAAAATTTAAAACAATAATATAATGAATTGTTATAAGTATTTGACTTCCCTGTTTTTTATTTTCTTTTTGAAAATAAAGTATCAAATATCCAGTTCTGGTTTCTCATTTTTAAATGCACACAGTGCTTGGGCTCAGCCTAATTCCTCTGAGCTCAATGGACATAAACACTGAAAGCAACATTCATTGAGCTCTCATGGAAACCAGGCTAATTCCTTGAAACAGGATCAATAACATGACCTCAACAACACTATGAGGCTGGTGCTGTTATAATTCACATTTTACAGATAAAGAACTGGAGGTTCAGAAGTGTAACCAGCCCAAAGTCATACAATTCATAAATGACAGGGTTAGGGTTAAACCCAGATTTGTCTTCCTGCGGGGAGCCTGCCTCTAATCACTGTTCAGTACAGCCTGTGCCTCCTTAAATGAATTAGCCATTTGATTGCCCAAGGTTTAATGGACCAAGTCAATAGGATTTTATGTAAGCTTTATTTTTTATGGAAAAAGGAAAACAGAATGACTCTAAGGACACACATGCATGCACGCACTCAAGCACAATATTTATATATTCAAGTTAAGTATTCTTTCTTACTTTCCATAGTTGTCTACATAATTATTACTTAATACTCTCAAGAAATAACTATGACAAAGTACCAAATATTAGCATAACAGAAATTGAAAACAGCCAAATAATATATATGTTTTAATTTTTTTGAAAGCTATTTTAAGGAAAAAAATACTGACATTGTTAATAGACCAAGCTAGCAGGTATTCTGCTAATTAGATATATTGGACACAGTAGACTTCCTTTTCTTTGGAACCTGGGATTGTGGAAACGTTTGAACACAAGAACAGCAGCTGGCAAGTGCTCTTCTTGAGTTAAAGGGTCCCCTGTTGCTATGGCAGAATTCCTGTGTACCCAAGAAAACCCTGACAATCTACATTTTAAAGGAACATGAGTGGCTACAGTCTTGCAGGTCAACACCTTACCATTATGCAAAAACTAATTTGAAAGGAATTGGGCCTTTATATAAATGAGATTATTAGGTGGCAATATATTCAAGAAAAGATTTTTTTTCACCAATGAAAACAAAGTTTGAGTTTGTTGAATATTTGACTTATCATTGTCTGTGGCTCTGTCTTTGAAAACACATTTTCTTTCTCTCAAATGTCCAGTGGGCAGAAAGAGACAGTCTGACAGTAAGCTGAGAACATACATCATCATTGGATACAACACCAGCAGGCTACCTATAACTGATATTATACATAAAACAGAATTGCAATTTAGAAGAAAACATTTAACTTAGAGTTAGACAAATAAAAAGACAATCAAGGAAAGATCACAAGATGGATATTATAATCAGGGTTGTAGGAAGTGATTTCCATAAAGTAGTTACTACCCTTGAACTTTCAGCCCGACAAAAATAAGGGTATGCTGCATTTTCCCAAAGGCTCTCTATCTTAAATGTTTCACCCATGAGGGCAGATTTAACTTCTGTGGTTTTATTTGTACTTGGTTCTAGCAAGATTTCACTGAGTGACAAAACATAAGTAAAATGAGGGACCCAAACCAAACTAATAAAAAAGAATGGTCAAGAAATTTATGAGCTGACAAAGTCAAGAAATCCACCTGCCTCCCTTCCTGATTGAGTTACCTGTGATCTAGCACTTGTTGACCTGGCTGATTTGCACACTGGCATCAATGTTGATGTTCTAGTTTCTATACCTGTTCGTTCTCCACTTGATGGCTCTCTCATTTGCTTTGCAATCTGTATGTAGGGTAAACAATGAGCATAAAACAAATAATCCACTGCAAATCAGCTTATCGTTTTAGCCATCCATTCTAGCTTCATCCATATGGTTTGGGTAGCTGAGCAACAACAACAACAACAAAAAAAAAACAAAACGGGGGGGCGGGAATTGGAAAAGGAGAGAGCATGTGTAGCATTCTACTTGATGCGACATGAACAGGAGGCAAATAGCAGATGAGGATTTACCCTTCATTGCACAATTGTAAACAGCATCTGAGTGGGCGGTACTGACGTTCCCAGGAAAAGCAGGCTGTGAAGGACTCACCTTCTCCCTGTTCTTACAGCTCTTATCTGAAAGTTGCACTTGGTAGTGTGTCAGCAGGCTCAGCTGCCAGCAGCTGACATTATAGAAACAATAAAGAGCCAAAAATTCCTTCCATCCAAATAAGATAATGGGAGTGTTGGTTGGAAAGTACAGAAGCCTAGGGTTTTGCACACTTTCAAAGGGAAGCAGCAGGGGGTGGACTTATTTCTCCCATAATCCTCAGTGCTGTGATGTGAGTCACTGAATCTACTGAAGTGATTATGAGTCATGGAGGTGAATAAGAAAACTGCATAAATATTGGGAAATAGTGTCATGTGGAAGAGGAAATATAACGTGTTCTACATAGCCCTGGAGTTTAGGCTGACCTGGTACCAGTTGTATAAATGGAGGACGATTACAGTGTGCATTACAGTAGTAAGTGTCTCTCTTAGTTACAATTATCCCAGAGTGAAATGTACAACCATGCGGAACACAGAGCTTCCTATCACTAGAAGCATTCAACAAGAAGCTGCAACACACTTACACAGAATGCCCCATCTTAAATATGTCTCTTCCAAAAATGAGTGACTAAAGGTCAAATGCGTGTGCTGAATGTGAATTGAGGATAACACGACTAATCAGCCGGCTCCCACTGGCCTTTTATAAAGCCAGTACCCAGGAGTTGTTCAAGATCATTTGACGCAACCTTGTTATTAATTATTCACTGACTCTCAAGGTCACTGGGTCCCATGGAGTTGGTATGAGGTAGGGAGTTTTAAGGGAGAACCAAAATCTGCACGATGCAATTGCAAGAAAATTCACACTTCCCTAGCAGTGGTTAAATGGGGCAAGCACCGTTGTTTTGTGGTAGAGTGGAAATAACAGGTCCCTAGTTCTGGTTGTACCTATAATTCTTGTACGTTTGAAGCACTTCTTTTTTCTTTTTCCCGTGCTAGTCAGCCATCAAATCATCCTGGTTTTAGTTTTAAAGTATTTCTGAATTCTTCCACATCTTCAATCTCTTTTCAATCTGTATTTTCAATTCTAATAATTTAGGCTGTCATCACATTTTGTCTAGACTTTAGCCGTTCAGAACTCTCTCTATCTCCCCACTGTGCAAGTGAGGTATTTAATTTCAAATATGAGCACATTATCCTCTCATATAAAATTATTTAATGACTCCCCACTTTCCACAAAAGTGTTTTCCAAACTGTTTCTAGATGTGGAACCATATATTCAAATGATGTGGAAAGTTTCAGTGGATTGCAGAAAGATTTGAATAGGTGAAGCACAGGGGATTTTTTTTTTTAGGGCAATAAAACTATTCTGTATGATAATGATACTATAAGCGTGGACATACAATGACAAATTTGTCAAAACCCAGACTTTACTGTTCAGAGTTAACATTAATGTATACAGCTTAAAAGAAAAATAAGGAGATCCTAGGATGGACTAGAGAATGAGAAAAAACAATCTGACTAGAATTATACAAGATACATATGTTGTTAACTAAAAATCATACATCGTAAAATATTAACTTTTACCTGTTTATAAAGCTATGCATAATTTATTTGAGGACGGTTTGATTTCAACAATATTTTGAAATTGGTTATCTGGATAATAATTGCAATCTTATACACATTTATTTCTCTAATCTGTATATTCAATGTCCAGAAAACTCTGATTTTCAAAGATAAATCACTGTGACTGATGGCCTTCAATTAGACTGATCTGTAAGTTTTAAAAACTAAAAATACGTATTTGTATGTGTCAGTGCTGAACACCTATATATCCCCTACTCTAATTAGTAAAAATCCCATTTTAAGGGAGATGATGAATGTTCTTCAACCAATTTAGATTTTTCTTTTTTTCCAGAAGGAGCATAGCTTTTTAAACTAATTTGAAACATTTTGACATGTCCAACACGACATTTAAAAAATCACAGAAACTGCATTGCTTATTTTTTCATAAATTCACCAAAATTATAACAGGAAAATTGCCTGTTGAGACCATATGTTCCTTCGATTTCCTTAATAAGTTGTGTACTAAGTAAGGGAGTAACTCTGCAAGTATGGATCTTCAAATTGAGCTCATTTAGATTGTCAAAACTATCAGCATCTCCTGCAAGTTGGGAAATCATGTTATATTAGAAAACCACCTAAGTAATGGATTTTCTTTATCAGAAAAAAAGTGATTTTTTTTTTGTTTTGGTTTCCTTAGAAAAACTTGTACTACCATCTTTTCTCAGCACAGACAATACACTTCAATGTAAAACGGACATTTTGTAAATTGTATGGCATTTCATGAAAAATGAATTTAGAAAAATCAGCAATTTAAAAACCTAAAATTCACTATTTTTAGGCTATTATGTAACATTTCATTAGTGGCATCTTCGTAACTACTAAAGTTTATTTACACATCATCCCTTAATTGTTTCAGCATATTTCAATAATACCTTTAATAAGATGTGTCACACCTACAATTTTCTAACATTGCTTTTACATCACTGATATAAATGGCACTATAATTCCCACAACTAAGTTGAAGTGTAAACATTTACCTAAATGAATATAAATATTTTATCTTTTAGATATATGCCATTTTTACGGACAGACATACGTCATCTAAACTCTTTTTTCAGATATATTTCACACAATCTCAGTGTTTAAACTAAATCATCAGATATGTTAAATTAATCCAATTAAGTCTCTGAACATTATCTCCATCTAATGGGAGGAGTTCTTATATAAATATAAGAACCTATATATTTTACCCAACCAGCCACCCATCTCCCTATTTCTTGTACTGCATAATATCATGCATTTATTTGTTGACATCTCATTATTGACCAAGATGGCCTTAACATTTCCCTCAGTTTATTTAAACTTTGTACATAATTTTTACTGACTCTAGTCCCCTGATCTCCCTACTCTTAGAGCATTTACTTTAGAAAATTCCCCATTGTAAATTATTTCTCAGCCTCTTTGAGGTATAAATATGTGTATTCTATGATTTAGAAAAGTCTTCCTCAAGGGCCTGGGATTCATCCCTCCAAAATGCAATCATCAAAGGGGACAGCACACCAATGCTGGACCTTCAATGTCTGTGAGGATTGGAGCCCAACAGCAATACACACCAGTTAGCGAAACAATGGATAACTTGTTAATAAGACATGTAACATAATGTCTTAGGAAGAAGCTGAAGTATTCCCTTAAATAAAGGATTCACAGAGTGCCAAGTGAATTATTCTTCTCCCTGGTTGCATTAAGGTGCAAAAGAAAGGACACAGAGATGGTAATGGAGAGAGGAAGGCAGAGAGGTTTCAGGTAAAATGGAAGTGTAGTGATTAGGAATTTACACACACCGCGGTGGAGGTCATCTATGCAGACTACCTATATATAGTAAACCAAACAAAAACCACAAAAATGAAGAAATAAAAAGCAGACTAGTAAATGGCAAACAAAACATAAGAGAAAACAAAATAAAGGAAACATATCCTATATGCATAAGACAGTTGAAAAACTGCAGATAGGAAAATATATATCTCAATGAAAAGATTACAATTTATTATAAAATGTTGCATACTAGTTAAAAAGAAAATTCTACTCAATATGAGAGATCACATAGATAGGAAGATAGAAAAACAAAGAAAAATGAAAGTGTAGTTTGCAGAATTAAGAAAACAGAAAGAAAATTATTCCATTTTAGACAACAAACTCGAATTAGCAACTAATGACACGGTTGAAAATTAGGTCATTCAATAGTTTAGTGGCTACCAGAGGTTAATCGGGGAGGAGGGTGGTAGATAAGGGTTAAGGAGATCAAATATATGGTGATGGAAAGAGAACTGACTCTGGGTGGTGAAAACACAATGTGATATACAGATGATATATTACAGAATTGTACACCTGAAATCTATGTAACTTTGCTAACAATTGTCAACCCCAATAAACTTTAATAAAAAAAGAAAATTAAGTCATTGCTATAGAGGGAAAGTTGGTCATTGTGAAGAAATGTCAAAAAGATTAAAAAGCAGTGCACAGAAAGTAAGCATCTAGTGCTTTTTAGATAGAGTAGTAGTCCTCCTTATCTGCAGGGGATACCTGTCAAGACCCCCAGGGGATGCCTGAAACCTTGAATAGTTCCAAACCCTATGTATACTATGGTTTTTCCTATACACACATGCCTAGGATAGAGTTTCACTTATAAATTAAACACAGTCAGAGATTAACAACAAAACTGATAAAACAGAACAATTACAATGATATGCTGTAATAAAAGTTATGTGAATGTGGTGCTTGTCTCTCTCTCTGATAGCCAGTCTGATAACTGACACTGATATGAAGTGAATAAGGGGTAGTGAATGCCCAGTGGGTACACTGGACAAAGACATGATTCATGTTCTGGGAGGGACAGAGGGGGACGAGAGATTTCATCACTCTACTCCAAAAGGAGAGCAATTTAGAACTTAAAAATTGTTTATTTCTGGAATTTTCCACCAGACCTCAGGTGACTGAAACCCCAGAAACCGAAACCACATATAAGGGGTAGCTCTGTGACCAAGGTTTTTAAAAGTCCCCCTTTTCCCCCTGGTAATTGGTCTGGTTAGATTTTTAAAATCTTCTGTTGACTTTCAAATTTTTATTTCTGGAAAAATCATTTTTTTTGTACAATTAAAGAATTATTTTTAACTTGTAAATATTAATTTAATTAGGTATATGTGATTATATGCAAATTTTCATTCCTTACTTTTGTATTGAAATTTTTTTCCCTTATTATTTTAGAGTTATATCTAGTAACTATATATTTTTTGAAATAACCAGATCTTATATTTCTTTAATATTTATGTTTCTAATTTTATAACTTATTAACTTGTTTTTATTAATAAATTCTGTTTGCATTATTTTTGTTGACCTAATTTTTGAACAAAATGTTTAATTTGCTTCTTTTTTATCTCTTTTAATTTTTTTTTTTTCTTTTTTAGCTGAGCCATCCTGCCATGTGTTGGTAGCTCAGCGGCAGCTCAGCGGCAGCTCAGCTTGGGCCAGGAATTGAACCACTGTGGCTCAGAGCTCGCACTCTTGAGCAAGCTCTTAACCAACTGAGCCACCCGGCCGGCCCTTATTATTTTTTTAAGGCTATGAATTGTCATCTAAGCCCTGTTGTAGGCATATATGAAATTCTGTACTCTTGGAATTTTCATTTTTATTTATGTTAGTTTGCAATTTTATCTTGGATGGTTTTGTCAAACAGCTTTTTCCCAAGGATCCACTAGAGATTTGCTTTAAAATACCCTAGAATTTGGATTTTTTTATTTTGATATTTTAAAACTATTTTGTTATTAATTGATAATATTTTATTATAAATAGAAATTTTATCTGTACGATTCAAATCTTGGGGAATTTCTGTTTGCTTTGTAGCTAAGCATATAATCAATTTTATACATAATTTATTGGCAATTTTAAGGAAAATAGTTATGTGATTCCAAGTTATATAAGTTAATACACTACATATTAGAGCTATGTTTCTAACAGTACTGTTTTCATACATACAATTTTGTTATGCCATTGGCTAATTAAATAAAATGGTTTTGTAATTCTTTCATTTTATAACTGTCCATTCATTCTCCACAGTTTTTGTTTTATAGACTTTTATGCTTCTGAGACACAACACTGTATGATAGTAATAAGGTGTTGATTTTTTAGACATTAATCAACAATATTAATTTTCTAACTTATTGACTCAAAAAAAGTGTGTGTTTCATATATATGTATATGTATGTATATATATATATATATATATATATATATTCTTTAATTATTAGTTTTTAAAATCCAATCTGAAAATATCTTTTTTATAATAGAAAAATTGGCTTATCCCATTTACTTTCTCTTTTTTTTATTAAGTTTATTGGGGTGAAAATGGTTAGTAAAATCACATAGGTTTCAAGTATACAATTCTGTAATACATCATCTATAAGTCACATTGTGTGCTCACTACTCAGAGTCAGTTCTCCTTATATATTTGACCCCCTTTACCCTCTTCTAATGTCCCCTTTCCCCCTTTACCCTCTGGTAACTATTCCATTTTCATCTAATGAAATTACAAATATGTTGAGCCTTAGTTCTTTCATATTGCTTCGTGTAATATATTTTGTTTCTAAAGCGTGTTTTATTTTCTAACTTTTGTTATATCTTTGGTTGTGTGTGTGTGAGTGTGTGAGTGTGAGTGTGTGTGTGTGTGTGTGTGTGTGTATGAGTGTGTGTGTGTGTGTCTGGGTGTGTGGGTGTGGGTGTGTGCTGATCTCTGAAAAATAGTCTGAAGGGTGAGGAATAGAAAGAGTAGAGACCATTTAAAAGACTTTTAAAATAGTCCAGGCAAGTGATGATTGTGGGCAGAACTTAGAATTGTGGGTAGATGAAGAGAAAATAATATGTTTTTATGTATGTGAATCTACTGAAGTTATTTCAACTACTCAACATGTTTAACACATCTTCTACCCCCACAATGATACGAGTTACTATCTACCCTCATTTTATTGATGTGAAAACTGAAGAGCAAAGAAGTCACTCAATTAATACGACATTGATCTAGGATTTGAGCCCAAGCAGTGTAGGCTCAGACTCCACACCCTTAACCCTTATACTACAAGTAAAATGTACTATTTGTGCCAGAGCTCCATGTTGGTTCTTTTCAATTATTACTTATTATTTCTGAACAGAGGATGTTCTTACCAGTCCAGATATTTCATGAAAAGTTATTGACACAGAACTGAGGAGGAAGCTGCGGTTGAAGGCATCTTCAATTTGCGATGCTGCTGATGCTTTCTCAGAACAACATCCCATCAACAATTAGGTGTATAATGCTAAGTGTTCTCTTGTAGTCTGCAGTCCCATGGGACAAATAAGAAAATCTTCCTGGTTCTAGAGAAATCTCACTTGTCCCAGATTATTTATTTCTTCTGGAAGTAGTTTCGAGTCAATGCATTTCTTTCCAGTTGACAGTAATTACAAGCTCCAGAGTAGATGGCCACCCACTGTGTTTCTTCCATTTCTCCACCCTGCCACACTGGCGACGTGTTGCTATTAAGGACAGCATGTCTCTGCAGTTTAGTTTAGTTTTGTTTTTTTCTTTTCTCCCCAGCCCTGCTTTTTCTATTATTCTGCAGAGTCTCCAAGTGTTTGGACAGGTTTGCAAAACCTGTCTGCACCCCAGGCCTTACAATTCTAGTCAAGTGTTGCTGAGCGGCCCCTCAGAGCGTTGAGATCCACTTTTAGTTAATGCTTTCTTTGTGCTCCCAATGTCCTCCCTAGTACCCTTTCTTGTTTTTTTTTTTCCAAATTTCTGTGTCTGAGAGTCTCTCTTCTCACCCAGTTTCACTAAAGATAAATTTTCTGTTTTACTCTTTAGATTCCTTTCAATTGCTTTATAGAAGATATTGAGTTAGAAAATGCCTATATTCTGACATCTTTAAGCAAATTAGCATTAGTTTAATTTAAATTGATATCCTATGGGAAAAAAGCATACTTTGTAAACTATAATATATTAAATATGACATACTTGACTATCTAATTTGGTGACAAGATACAGTTTAATGCAGATTGAAATTTATTTATATGTTATGGTTTGTAAAGGCAAACTCACAACATTTTCTGATCTGATGTTTAATATATTTTATATTACATATGAAAATCACTTTTGAAACAAAGGCATTTTGTGTTATGTTATGCAAGAGCAAGAGTTCACAGTAGCTTTTGCAGTGCTTCTAAACAAATTACATACGATGTCATTCTTTTCATTCACAAAAATGAATAGTCAAATTGGTAGAATCATTATTCCACTCTCTTTTTGGTAATGATTTTTGAAGTAACAAGGATAACTTTATGCTATGATTAAATATACTATGGTGACTAACAGAGGCCAAATAGGAGACTGGTTTACTGCAAGACTGAGTTATAAGTGTGTACACTGCAAACAAAAAAGGGGCTTTGTAATAAATCTGACAAGTCTAGCTATCAAAAGTAACCTCACAGACTGACATGATCATAAATTCCTAACGAGGCAGGTCATGGTAGGGAGTCACCCCCAGGTCTATTAAAGGTTTATCTTTGCCTTCAGCAGCCCTGTCCATTGCTCTTGTGCTCTAGGCTAACACACCTTTGAACTGACAGAAGTAATCTTTTCTAGACCCCTCAGAGGTATAACCACCCGCAAGGCAGCACATAGTCTTGTTAATTATCCTGTAATACAGTCATAGACATTGTCCTCCCCCTTACTTTGTCCCACCTTCATGTAATCTTCCTCAAATTCCCTCCTTAATTCCAATTATATAGGGGAAAAAAAACAAACCAAAAACTCATTCTCCAGAGCACTTGAGATATTGCTTCTGGGCATGTTCTCAGTTTTGATCAAATAAACTCTTATAAACATTCTCTACAGGTTTGGGTGTTTCTTTTATCAACAACATCTAATATCTAGTAACTGTGGGGGTTCAGAACAAGTCTCCCCAAGATGTCTCACTCTGGCATGCAATTATTTTGAGATAAAAACAATTAAGGGCGAGCTGAGTGGCACGATGGTTAAGAGCTGGCTTGGGACGCCAGAGGGCCCTGGTTCGGATCCCACATATGAGGGCCAGTGACACTGCCCTCCACAGCTAAGATG
>NW_017732328.1:82306-88936 GCF_001890085.2 Hipposideros armiger | reverse complement strand
TATTTTTCAGCGCCAAAAAATCGTCTTATACGCCGGCAAATACGGTACTTCTAATAAACTTCTTTTCTGCAACTTTACCTCTCCAGTCCATGTCTCGATTCTTCGGTTCCATGAGACCATGACCCCGGCACAAGAAATATCCTACATCAGTATGAGGGAAATAATAGAGAATGGGACCTTGAGAAAATAGAGGGAAAATGCCTGATCTAAAAGCATATCCCTGATAGAATATCCTCTGATACAGAAGTGTTAGCCACTACTTCAATTCAAAGAAATTATGTGGACCAGTTGTGTGACCACCACACGAAGCCCACCTGGACGGTGGATGGTCAGTTCATGAACTCTACCGTAATGTTTATTTCTCACCCTAATAGCTTGGAATAGGGTTTCCAGGGTCTCTGCACCACATTTTGAAATTACCTTATTTTTATTACCATGTTTTATTTTATCTGATTTTTAGCTTTATTTTCTTAGACTTTGTTCTAAGTTCTTTATTAACTCACATATTTTTTAAAATCTCATAAGATAATTTGAAGCACAGAAAATAATTTGCTTAATTAACAAAGATAAAGCTTCTGTTATATCAACCTCAGATGTTTTCTCTCCAGAGTCTTCGCTGTTACCTTCTTTAACAGTTAAACTAGTGTAGACTTTATTATCTTTTAATAGTGAAGGGAAACTGAGTTGGCCACCCCAAACTCAGTCTCTTTATTGATTATTTTTAAGACCTAGAGATGGTTCAAGTAGAACCTTTGGCCTTTCCCCTAACTGCCTAAAAGAATTTAAGATAGAAGGCCTCTCTCCGGAAGGAGTTTTACCATCCATAACTATAGTTTAATCTGAAGTAGGTGTGGCAGGCAGGGGGGAAACAAGCCAGGGGAGTTGGATTAAAGTCTCTCTGTGGCCCATTGTCTCTAGATGGCTCAGCAAATATTTGTTTACCAAACATTAACTCTTCATCTTCCTGTGAATTGCCTTAATTCCTTCTGAAGTCCCAAAGGGCACCTTCTCCTTAGTCCAGAGTGACATACATACCTCATTTTGCCTTGTTGTTTTTGGAATTTTAATGCTTATGTGAATTCCCCTTTTGCACATATTAAAAGTTGATTTTCTCCTGTTAATCTGCCTATTCATTTTAAGTATTCCACCAGCCAGAAGAATCAAGAGGAGTAGGGGAAGGAACTTCCCCCTCCCCCACGATAGACAGACACACATATTTTACCAGTTTTTATATTTATATTTTCCATTATTTTCAAAATTTGAAAGATATCAAAGTGACGGTTCTAAAGTGAATGATGGTAATTACCGAATATGTTATTTACAAAAAAGTTAATGAAATCCATATGGTTGCTACATAATTGTATAAATACCAATAGCCATATTTTGTGACATTAACTCCTTTTGACATAGAAAAGATCTGACACTTAAATATGTGAAATAGGTCAAAATTTACAATATACACGTTTCTAATATAAATTTTTTTCACAGAGGTCAATTGAGACTGAATGGAAGCAAAATGTGCCACCCCAAAATGTGTCTCTTTGGCATGAGGGTTAATTTAGTCTGATTATTGTTAAGAAACAGAAGACTCGGGGAATTTCTCTTGTTACTTCCCCCTTAACTGCCTGAAAGAATTTAGATAAAGGGGTCTTCCAGGAACAGAGCTGTCAGAATTTCTCTTTTAAACTGCGACGTGCCAATTTAATTATTAGAGCAGCCAGAAGAACTTAGAAGGGTAGAACAAAATGTCTTCCTCTCCGACACGAATTTTAAAGTATATTTGGATCTAAATTGTATTTCTTGCACACATATTTTAATTTATGCCCGTAAGGACTTCTTTGTAACATGATATAGTAAAATGCAACTTAGAAAACTACATAAAATACACATTTTCCATTATTTTTCTTCCTCTTAATTATCTTACACTTTTTAGAACATGATTGATTGATGTTTTTACTGGGGTGGCTATGTAACTTAAGTGGAAACTTGACCTTTCAGAAATTATTTTTAAAATTTTGAATGGCCTACCTTATGTATTCTTTGCTAAGAATAAAGTGACACCTAAAGTCAACCTTAATAATATATTTGGGTTTGGTTTGAAGTGACCTATACATCCTAGTTTTATTTTTAAATGCCTGAAAACATTGTGGCGGCTCTATTTTGTTGTTTTTGGATAGGATGTTTTTACGTGTCCTCTACTCCTAAAGGCCTCTGAATGTGAATGCAAGGTAAGTATAAATAAGCTTGCAAAAACGCCATGTGCACAGATATAATTTACATGTGACTAGTGTGAAGCACTCAGGACAGTCACTGGGGCTGAAAAAGGCAATTCATATCAAAACAAGATGACGTTTTACTCCTGTTTGCTCAGATTTCCTTTCTAGACCCTATTATTCTTTAAGGTGCCATCTTTCCTTTTCAAATAACAGCTCAGCAATCTGTTATTCCTTTCATATCCATTGGTTTTAGTCATCATTTGTTTTTATCTACCACTTTGTTGAAGGAGTTTAAAACTGTTCTCTCAAACAAGATTGGGTGAGTCCTAATGTCCTCATACTCCCTGAAAGTTAAATACATCTGAGTGAACCAGGTTACCTCATCAGCTTGGTTTATATTCTGTGTGACATTTTGCATTTCCTTACAAGTTGGAGAGGTTCAGTATTCTTTTGTGGTAAAGGTTTGCGCATGGTAATTGTGTAGCTTCTCCACATATGCTAGGCAGGATCTGTGAGATGGAGTACACTTGTTTTTGATATATGGGAGTTGCTTACTGGAGATGATATCAGGTTTTTAAGTGCTGACTGGTAGGGACCAAAGATTCACACAAGAAAGATTCTATGATTCCTACATAACATTCCTGCAGACACATCGAAAAACCTATTTGCCCTACCTATGCTGATAAGAGAACACCTGTTACAATGTCATGGGGAGGCTAAACACTAACCATCTTTTCTCCTATATGCAAGCTCTATGACACTTTTTTTTTCCCCAGAAGACATTTTGCCCAGATTTATGTTATTTCTGTAAGAAAATACTTATTGGATCAGAAAATGGTAAGTGCTTTCACAACACTACCAAATAGCTAATCTTTCCCATGTTCATCACAATACCTGACTATATATCTATAATTGTTCTATTCTGACTTTACATGATAGCCTCTTGATACCTCCATGAATTCTTCTAAATTTGTCTGACAATTTAATAGTGAAATATCTTACAGGTTTGTAACAAATTGGTGGGTATTGACCTACACACAAATGTCAACCAACTTCACTCGCTACTCTAAAAATTAATATGAAATACCAATACCTATAAATAGCTTACTTCCATAATAACTAACAAAAGCCTATTATATCACATTTCCATTTTGGATCACTTCCAATGCCAGAAAGAGGCAGCAGCAACAAGTTATCAGCTAGTTGAGTCAGGTTTAGAGATTGGTACGTTATATCCACATGTCCTCTTTCTTATACTAATTTGTATTCTCAGCTGAGAAGATAAATTTGTCACATAAAGCTTTGCAGTCCCTAGAGAATTGAGTACATTGTTGGGTTTCTAGGCAATGTATTGTATAGTAAGATTATTATTATATATAATCTGTTGTGTTAATTCCTTTATTTAGCATATTGCTTTATGTGTGTATATGTATATGTGTATGATACACACACACACATACACACACACACATACTTATATGGTTCATGTCTGTATGAACAATTACACACATATATTCTCCCGTTTTTATTTTTCTATAGGCAAGACCAAACCACCATGAGATAATTAGTTAATAAATGTTTGTATAATAAATAAATCAGGACTCAGTTGTGCCTAACTTGAGAAAAGAACCACCTCAAGGACCCTGAGTCCAGAGACAGCCTTAAATTTGTAAGTGGGTCTCTGTGAAATAACAGGGAAGGAAACAATTCTCATCCTCATTTCCATGGAAATCCGTGGTACATTATTGAATATGTTTCTGCAGTGCTTTGAACAAGGCAGAAAAGCGTAAATGACCAATGACCAGCACGTTTCTTAAAGATAAACATAAGCTACAAGCATAGAGAAGGCATGTTTCCCAGATATGTGTATGTATGTATGCATGTGTGACAATTTTACAAGAATCATCTTTATGCCCCCAAATTTAAAAACATGCAAATAAAAACAGTGTGCCAACCATCCCTGCTGTTTATACCAGAACATAACTTAGTTTATAATTACTTCAACTTGGATGAACTGTCAGCAGCTCAACATAGTGCCAAAGATTGAAAATCCCACAGACAGTAAATAATTCAGGGACTGATTTTTTGACTAGCTTTGATTATGATTAGCCTATTTAAGATACATAAAAATAATTAATAACGTTGAATTAAACACACATATTGGGAGAAGGGGCTATAGTCTCCTGCACTACATTTAGAGAGGAGTGAGCATATAGTATGCTCTATATATCTATAAGAAACCCTCACTATCTGTCATCCAAGAGGCACCACAGGTGTTTTTACACTGTAAGGTTCCTTCAGCCCAGGTTTAGCTCTGACCTCCACCTGCTCAAACACCTGAATTACCAGTATTTCAAGGTGGTTCCATTCTGCAGGAAGAGTCCAGTTAAGCTACCTCTCAGAGATGGGTGTTTGAACCAGAACATTAGTTAATCTGCCTCCTACAAGAGAACACCTGACTTTTATATTCTGCCTCTACATGGTAAAGCAAATTGTCATCAGAATGTTCTTGGCCAGCCTANTCTTTGAAAAACAAACAAACAAACAAACAAACAAAAATTATTAAGGCTCAAAATGCTCAGGAGGAACCTTTGGCCTTCCCCTTTACTGCCTAAAAGAATTTTAGAGGACCTGCTCCTAAGGGAGATATCATCTCAGATAACTACAGAATAATCCATCTAGGGATGGTAGACAGGGAGGAGCCTAGAAAAGGCCTCTTTCATCCCACTATTTCAAGATGACCCAGAAAACATTTGTTTACTAAACACAGATTCTTTTCATCCCCTTGTAAATTTGCCTTACTTCCCTTTGAAGCCCTAGACCCCTATTTCCCTACCCCTCCCTTCCAGAATGACATAGATACCTCCTTTTGCCTTGCTGTCTTTAAATTTTCATGTTCCTGTGAATTCCCCATGTGCATATAAAGTTAATTTTTCTCCTGTTAACCTTCCTTACATCACTTAATTATTCTACCAGCCAGAATAACTAAGAGGACAAGGGAAAGTTCCCCCTTCCCCAACATACTTATTTTTCATCCTTATTCGAGTCAAATAAGAAGTGCCTGGCTTCTTCAAAAGCAAAGAAAAACATAAAAAAGCAGTTACTCCATTTGATTTTTGTTTACAAAAATAAATAAAAGAAATGGGAACCAAGCTCAGTGACATTTTTAATTTTGTGAACACAGGCCCGTACCACTTCTCACTTGCAAAATCAAGTGCCTACAGGGGCCAGGCAGGCATTCAGTGCAAACGAGTTCATGGAATGAGCTGGGGAAAAAGAAAAAGCAAATGACATGGCTCTATTAGTTTATTGTTCATTTAACATTTTTCATAAAGTCATGAATCCAGAAAAGCATTTAATTAAATAGAAAACAATTATTTTAATTAATTTAATTAATTGAGTAAGTTTAATTAATTAAACAATAGAAAACAATTCTCTAGTTTCTTAGCCCCTGGTTTTGATTACTCTTCTAATAAATTTCTGAATCCTAGATTAAATATTGCCTCTAGACTGAATCACAGAATGTCTCTCACCCACCCCGGCTTGAGATAACTACTTAAAACCTGTGACTTCCCAACATTCCCCAAGGCACTCTGGACCTAATGTTCTTTCCAAACCCATCACCCTATATCAATAGCTTTGAGCTCTGCTCTTTAAGAAATGTATTAATTAAAATTTATTTTTTCTCATTTAGGGGCCTTGGGGATACAGATGACACCCCAGCAAGATTGCCAGTGGGAACCAAAGAAGCCAACATGATCTTCCAGGCTGAACTCGAGACCCCTTCCTCTCATGTGAAGATCAGCTAGGGTGAGAGCTCCATGAGTCTCCAATAGGCAGGGACAGCTCTACGCCCCTGCCCAGCAGGAAGCAGATACAGAAGAAAAGACCTCCTGTCCCTCAGCTTCCCATAGAGATTTTATGGGTGTCATGTCTCTCAAGGGGAAAACAAGGCAGGCAGTTAGAAGCAGGCATTGGGTCTCTGCATTCCTGCAAGTCCCACAGAATGCACTGCCCCAAAGACCTCCCCTCACCACCCAAAACTTCTCTTTTCTTCTAATAAACTCCTTTTCTAAAGAGATGAGATCAATCAGGTGATCCCACACCCAGAAAGGAATAGCCCATTCTAGAGAAAAGGGATAAAAACTCCAAGTCCTGGCCAGTCAATGCCTTTTGAGCATTTTGAGCCTTGCTTCTGCTCAGGGCCGCTCCAAACTCTTTGGAGTGTAACTTCCTTTTCTAATAATGGCCCTTGAGTCATTCTCTACTGCTCGGGCCCGCTTCTGCTTTTTTGAAATATATTTTTACCATATTTGCCGGCGTATAAGACGACCCCCTAACATTTCCACTCAAAATACAGAGTTTGTTATATGGTCGGCTGTGTGCGATTTTGCGAGTGTGGTAAAATCGCATA
>NW_017732328.1:53621-77352 GCF_001890085.2 Hipposideros armiger | reverse complement strand
AAAAAAAAAAAAAAAAAAAAAAAAGATTTCTATCGGCATTCGTGCTCTAGTGACACACTTGCCACTCTAAGGAGACTTGCTCCTACTAAAGAAAAGAGCCCATCCTCCCTGATGGAGTCTGAACTATCAACCCTGGCAGTCAAGAATTCTCCTCAAGGCTGAAAAATTTCCTTTCCATGGGCACATTTTTCTGATATTCACTCATCTGACGATGGTCTAATCTTGCTGGCCTAAGAGCCGTTTAACATGCCTTTGCCTAGGTCTGCTGTAAGGTATTCAATATTGATTTAAAATTTTAATTCTCAGAGAAGGACGTTTCAACTATTTCCCTGTACTATGGGAGCTTCGCTCTGTGGTATCTGTGGGCCCACGTCTTTATTAAAAGAGTTTTAAACAGGCTGATTTACTTTTGTCTTTCCAGTCAACCAAAAGTTGTAATTTATTCTCTATGTTAGTTAAAGAACACGAAGACCAAAACGATCCCAAAGCTTACTTAATTTAGGCTGTGTCATTCAAGCATGCTTTGGGAATTTTTTTCCCCCCAACAGTAATAATAATGATGATAGACTGTATCTCACCTAAAAAGTAGAAGTTTTGTTTTCTTCGAAACTGAAATTCTACTGTTGTGGTAAAATAAAATCCTCACTGGTATGTTTAAATATGGAAAACACAGAATTTGTTATTTTAATATCCATGCAATAGAGAATAATGTATCACCTATATGGATCTGTAAATAAATTCTTGCCTTGATAAAGTAGTAAAAATGAGGATACCTGAATATACCTCAAAGCTTCCTTAGTATATACAGCAGGAATTTATTCTTTTTCCTTTTTTCTGTAAAGAACTAGATAGTAATTATTTTAGGCCTTAGGAGCCATATGATCTCTGACACAACCCCTCAACCCAGCGTGAAATCAGCCAGAGACAATGTGCGAACGTATGTGTGGCTATATCCCAGTACAATTTTATGTACACAAATAAGAACAGGGCAATTTGGCCTGTGGGACAGAGTTTTTCGATCCCTATCATAAAGAAACCCAGAAAATATCATTCCATATGACACAAAATAACAAAATAACAGGGTTCTTTTTTGGGTCTTTTGTCACGCAGCATCTCAGACTGTGAATCAAAGCTTGATTTTCTTTCTTTAGCCATGTTAAAGTGAAGCAGGTACTCAACTTCATCATGTCTATCAATTAATTTCATGTTGATCAGAGTTCAGGAACAAGATGCCATCTTCTCTGTATTGATCTGAACAGTCATTTTGATATTGACTGGCCTGGTCACTATGTTAGACTGTAGAGTTGGCTCACAAGTCTTTTCTTTCCAAATAATTGGCTAAAGTTCAGTAAAGGTTAGATGGATATTATCAAACCGGCTGTGTTATTTACAAAGTCTGTGTAATTCATTGATTGTGGGCTCCCACCTCATCCTTCTAACTGGTTGAAAGGTTACCTTCTCACTGATGAAAGTCTGCCAAGAGACAAGGCAATAGGAACTATTGATGGAATGTCTAAAGGGGGAAAATGCAATTATAATTCATCGTGCAACTCCACTTGGGAATGTATTTTAAGACTTCACAGTTGAGAAATAGTCTAATTTGTCTTCTGCTTGTAAGCCAGTGTTTTAAACCCTGTTGACTACTAAAGGATTCTGAATTTATTTGCAGATGACAGATGGAAAAATTTAGAGAATACAGGTTCTTCTCTGATATTCCTTATCTTAGCTGAAACCTGATTCCCTTCCAGGACTACTCTCATGCCCAGCTTTTCTCAGTGGACAAGGATAATGGAGATAGCCACCATTTGTTGAGGTATCACCAGCAGCAACTCCTGTATGCGGCGTTTCATAGACATCGCCTTATGTATAATGACAACAGCTGTGTAAGACTTTAAGCTCCTAAGTATATTATTCAAGGTTAAAATGCTAGAATGTGGCAACCTTTGAATTCCTGAGCTCTGATTCTTAACTACCCATGTTCCCATTCCCTATATAGCCTAAGACCAGTGGATTGAAAATATGGGCACGCTCCAAGATATTTTTATTGCTTGCTATTCACTATATCTCCATTCTCATGTACAAATATATAAATATAAAATGTCAGCAGTAAATATTAGACATATTTGTCTTTTCCTATGTGTATACTGAAGCAACAACACATTGATAAATGTAAGACAACAAATACTCAACAATTAATGATGAGCACTTAGTAAGTGTTAGGTAGTGTTATGTGTCATAGGAACATAGTCATAACCAAACAACTTACACGGGATGCGTCCTCTAGTTGGAGGATACAAAGTAAGTCCTTGGTGGCCCTTTCATTAAAGACTACCAAGTGCCACTCTGTGTTTCTATATGAATCTGTGTCATACTAAAACAAATGGCAAAAATAAAGTTAAAAAAAGAACTCATTTTTCTATTAGTATTGGGTTGTCAGAAAAGTCATGACATATTTTTTCTCTGTTTTTCTCTGCAAAAATGTGTCATGACATTTCTGACAACCCAATAGATAAAATGATGGCATATTCTTCCTCAAGTAACTCATTATATTAAGTTAATTTATTAAGTTATTATAATAAGCCACTTCCTCAAGTGGCTTATTATTTTAAGCCACTATTGGCTTATTTAGATTTATGTGACCCTTTTGACGATATATATATATATATATAAATTTTTTTCCTCCTTTATCCAGCTACACAGTGCCTCTGCCTGAAGGTCTTACTGACACCTCAGACAGACTTGAGTGGCACTCCTGTATGTCTTAATAGCACCATACGCTTATCTCTCTATAGAATATATCCCCTTACATATAACGACTGAGTTACTTACATGTCGCTCCCTCTAAATTTCATCTTCCTTAGGGTAGAAACTATGCTCTCCAGAGCTTTTTACATAGTGTCAGGAATGTGTGCATAATTAACTCATTGCATTGAAATTTAGTTTATGACAAGTCCTGTGCAAGGCTCTTTTGAGATTTTATCTTGGTTAATTACAGGTTTTAAAAGACAAGAAAGCTGAGATTCAGAAAAAGGCACTAACCCGCTCAAGGTTAGTGACAGAGCACATTGCCTGGATTTGGACTGGAGGCTGACTTTAAAGCCCTTGTAGTGATATCACGTGGCGTTTGCAGAGACAGGTAAATCTGTTCTTCCTGTTAAGCCTCTATAGGAAGAATACAAATTAGTTAGGAAAAACACTGCAGACCAGAGAACACATGCAGTGTCGAGCATACTGCAATAGTCCAGTGGAGTCAGCCTCTGGATATATATTGAAGCTGAGGGATGTGGAGGCCAGAGGTAAAACTAAAGCCAATTCTGGAAGTTCAGCCCATCTCTGTCCTTTCCTTCAACAAGACCAAGCAAGTTTAAGGATAACCAAAATGAAATCCAACCTCTCAATCTTTGTCTTCAAAATGTGTCGCCTTGCAGCTGCCGACTGGAATGCTCCTGCACACTGATCCTTTGAAGTCATAAGGGAGTGTCTTGAAATGCTAAGACCCGAGGGAATGATCTTGGTAAAACTTATCAGGTGGTCTCGGAATGCTGAGACCATCCCGGGGATCATATGTGTGAAAGCACAACTCCTGCTTGACCACAATGAGCTTCGGTGAAGCAGCTGCCGGTCTAAAAGAATCAATTAACTGGGTATAGATATTCAAATTGACTTCTTTGTGACAGTTGTAAATAAAAGTTATTCTCCTGCCGCCAGTAATAGGGCTCCCTCTCTCAGTCTGCAGAGAGGAGACCCCTGGCCCGCAGAAACTCTACTTTTGACTCTTGTGATTTCTTAACCCTTCGCCACCCCTCTTGGAGCCTCCCCGGCCCTTGTCACGTGGGACATGATAAAAATGAGTTAAGGAAGAGTGGGCATCGAAATAGTTAAAGCATTTACTATTACAGTCAGGTAAGTAATTCCTTTAGCATTAGAGCAGAATCATGGAAACTCCTGCTGATACATGTATTAACCCTTGGAGAGTACTAAGACTAAGAGTTCCAGAGAAGAGGTCAAGGTGGACAGGTTATTCCCCACTAGAATAAATATTCTTCAGTATTGAGCAACAATTGTGGCCATCTTGTCTGTACTCACTAAAAATCACACCTGGATTTAGGTTAAACTTCTAGTAAATCATATCATAACTTAATTATTTTGCTTAGACTTTTTTTGTAGTAATTTAACCACTCCCATTGTGAGTGTGTGAGTGAGTGTGTGTGTGTGTGTGTGTGTGTGTGTGTGTGTGTCCCACAGAAGCGACTTGCAGCTATCCATAAATGGGTCAACATTCAATGTACTTTCCATGGTGGAATTAACCATTCAAGAGTTTGGTGATTCCGGTACCGAATTCTGGCACCATAACTAGCACCATGTCATCAATCTAAAATGGAAAGCTCTTCAGAGACAATAACATACTTTAAGATTTTGACATTTCAAAGCACTTCCACATTATTCAATTCATACAAATGCATGGAGAGGTAGGCAGTGTAGGTAGATATTCAATAACTTATAAATTATCTTCAAGTGAGTTTCTTTAGGTGCAATACTACTATTGAGCAAAAAAGGGGAGATATTACCATCATTGTCACTTTAAATAGGAGAGAATTGAAAACTAGGGAAATTTAATGCCTTATTGAAATGAAAACGAGACTTAATACTCCTGTACCGAAAAATGCATATCAACTTATTTGAACATAGAATTTTAAAATTAAAGACCTTTCACACATTGAATTAAAAATGGGTAAGAATTCTCACTTCAATTTTTCATGGGAAACGTCTGGAAATTACTATTTCTTAATGTTGGTATAGCACACAAATGATGAAATAAAATACTCACCCTAAATGCTTTTATTTCAGTTGACTATTTTCTGTGGAATTACATATAATTAGATTTTGGCTTTAGAATTACTGACTGACGAAAATGTGTCTATTTAATTAAGCCTGAAACTAGAATCTACAAAGCACTTCTGGCATTAGAGAAAACAATGTCAAGCCTTCCAAATGAGAAACAGAGAAGAATGGAAATAGAAACAATATTTATTTTAGCAAATACAGCTCTAAAATATTCATATGATTTGCATGAATTACTAATAATTTTGAAAAAACTAACTATAACTTTTATACTATTTTTCATAAATGTGATATAAAGATTCCAACATTTTACACATCTGATGAAATGTCAGCAAGCAAAAATAACTCATTTTTTCAGAAAAATATGCAAATGCCTTTCATGTATAAGGCAATGGGCCAGGTGCTCTGAGTATAAGTAAAACCTGATCTTATACTGAAAGAAAACTGAAAGGTGGAGAGAAGAAGGTGGAATGACTAGTGAACCAGTGGCAAGAAAATATTGCTGGTGAGTTTCTTGGTTTTCTTTTTGTCTTATATATCTCAGGCTTGGGACTGAAGAAGGCACAGTTCAAAAAGTCCAAAAGTAGACAAAATAAAAGTTCTAACAGAGCCAGCCGAGTGGCTCAGTTGGTTAAGAGCACGAGATCTGAGCAACAGAGTCACTGGTTTGATTCCCACATGGGCCAGTGAGCTGCGCCCGAGCTGAGCTGCCAACAGGTGGCAGGATGGCTCAGCTGGTGAGAGCATGTGCTCCTAACAACAAGGTTGCCAGCTGGACTCCCCCATGGGATGGTGGGCTACGTCCACCCGCAGCTAAGTTTGAACACAGCACCTAGAACTAAGCAGCCTGCGAGCTGCTGACTGCTGGCCAGATGGTGACTGGACTTGGAGCTGAGCTAGCTGCGCCCTCCACAACTAAGATTGAAGGACAACAACTTGTCTGTTCCCCCTCCCCAATTCCCAAACACTGTTCCCCTTCCCCAGTTCCCCAATAAAATCTTTAAAAAGTAAATAAATAAAAAGTTCTAACAAAAATTTGCTGTCTCTAGCCAAAGGATATGAAAGGGGACAGCCTATCAATACACACACATACACAAAACACAGGCATTAACCTCCCTACTCCAGTCAAGCTTAGCAGAAAAAAACCTGCCTACCCTCAACCCCCACCCCTACCCCTCCAACTCAGGCCGGTAAAGGCCTCGTGAGTAGCCTAACCTCCCACTTCACCAGGCTGTAATGAAGTAGCCCAACCCCTGAACCACAGTCATGTCAGAGTGGGCAGCGACAACCTCTCCCCAAAGTGTTAATGGAGACTAGTGGGGAGCCTGGACTTATACCCCAGTGGGCAGTAATGAGATGCTTTACAACTCCCATCTGTAGTGCTGTCACATGTGGCCTAGTAGACAGTCAAGACTTTCGCTCCTGCTCAGAGGTAAAAAGGCCATACCTACCCCAATCCCCAAGTGATGCCAGTACAGGCTGCATTGATAGTGAAAACTCCCACACCTGTCTAGCAGTAATGAGAAGTCCCCGTCTCCCCTAGGCTGTCAAAGGAGGACTAGTGAGAAGCTGGTGCTTCTACTGACAGCAGCAAGGCGTTGTCCTCTTACATTGCCAGAGTGGTGTCAGAGGAAGACAGTAAAGCAGATGGTTTAAATAAGACCCAGAGTTTCATATCATAATACCAAAAATATGAAGTTTTCAATTTAAAGAATAACTTATCATAGCAAGAACTATGGAAACCTCAACCTGAGTGAAAAACAGTAAATGCCAACAATGAGATAATAATGGGTGTTAGAATTATTTGACAATAACTTTGAAAATTCACAATTAAAATGCTTCATAATGAATTATGAACACATCTGAAACAAACAAAAAGACAGAAGGCCTCAGTGAAGAAACAGAAAATACTAAAGATACTATAGAGAAGAGCTAAATGAAATTTTTATAACTAAAAAATACAGTAACTATAATTTTAAAAATGTAATGGGGGCCAGACGAGTGGCTCAGTTGGTTAAGAGCTCGCTCAAGAGTGCGAGCTCTGAGCAACAGCAGTTCGAGTCCCGGTCCGAGCTGAGCTGCCGCTGAGCTGCCAACAGGTGTCAGGATGGCTCAGCCAAAACAAAAAAACAAAACAAAACAAAACAAAAACCTTATGGGTGAGCTGAAATAGAGAATAGTGAGACCAGAGGGGGGGAAAATCAGCAAATGAAGATAGAATTATAGAAATCACCCAATCTAAATGACATGAGAGAATATACTGAAATATATTACTAGAGCTTCATGAACCTTTGAAACTATGATAAAACATCTAGTACCCCTGCTTCAACAATTGATAGAATTACTACACAGAAAATCTTCAAGGGTATAGAACAGTTCAACATCATCAACCAACAGGATCTAATTAATATTTATGCAGCACTCTACCCAACAATAGCAGAATACACATTCTTACCAGGTAAGGACTTTACCAAGACATACTATATTGGTTTTGACATAAAACAAACCTCAACAATTTTAAAAGAACAGAAGTCACACACAGTATGTTCTCTGACCACAAGGGAATCAAACTAGAAATGAATAAGAGAACAATAACAGGTAAATATCTAAACACTTAAAACTCAACAACACGCTTATAAGTAACAAGAGTAAAACACAAGTAAAATTATAAAATGCACTTGACACAAAAAGTATGATCCCTCAAAGGAAAAAAATGATAA
Source organism: Hipposideros armiger (assembly GCF_001890085.2). NCBI lineage: Eukaryota > Metazoa > Chordata > Mammalia > Chiroptera > Hipposideridae > Hipposideros > Hipposideros armiger. The sequence continues at coordinate 69,790 of NW_017732328.1, read as the reverse complement.
GTTCTATTTCATAAATATTTAAAAATTTACCTTTATACAACTCTGTGAATATACTAAAAACTACTGAGATGTACACTTTAAAAGGGTGAATTTTATGGTTTGTTCATTCTATTTTAATAAAGCTATTTTTAAAATTACCCCTGTGTAAAACCCTGTTAAGAGAGGGAAAAGACAAGCTATAGACTGGGAGAATATATTTGCAAGCCATGTATATCATAAAGGACCAGTATTTATGGTATATAAAAATTTTCAATATTCCACAATAAAAACAATAACCATAATCTAACTAGGAAATGCACAGAAGACCTAAAGAGACATTTCACCATTGAAGATATACTGATGGCATTTAAACACATGAAAAATGTTCAACATCATTAGTCATTAAGGAAATGCAAATTCAAAGAAAATGAGATATCACCTGAGAACAATGAAATAAACAGAACCATTTGGAAATGGAGTCAGAGCTGCCATCCCAGAGGAAAGGCCTTACATGTCTTGCTCCTTGAACCTTTGGAATGTTTGAGCTGGGGAAAACAACCTTTGTACAGGGTCAAACCAACACTGTCTTACCAAAACTGTTTGTAAAGCTAATAGGAAAGCAGATATCCTGACTAAGAAGACTGAAAATTCAGGACATTGGTTAGAATTAGCACCCCCAAAGAATAACTTAGCTTATTAGCGCCAATAGAAATTCCTTCCTTCTGTTCATGCAATTGTTTCCCTTCCCTTTCTCACAACAGCTCCTTGCCGTCACCCCATAATCACATGGGTGTGTACCAAGTTGCTATTCTTTGAATCTCAAACAAATGCTTGTTGCCTCTCGCTTTGTTTTTTTTAATTTTAAGGTTAACAAACCTCACCCTTCTGAGAATAGCTAACATAAAACCCAAACATTGTTAGAACACAGAGGAATGGATGTGGAGAAACCTGACCACTAATACATTGTTGGTGCGAAGGTAAAATGGTACAGCTGCTCTGCAAACCTGTTTGGCAGTTCTGCCGCAAACTAAACATACTATTACCATACAACCCAGCAACTGCAGTCCTGGGCATCTAGCCCAAGGAAATGAAAACTTATATTCACATAAAACCTGATCACAAATGTTCATAGCATCCACATTGGTAATAGTACCCAAACTAGAAACAAAACAAAACAAAACCAGATATATTTCAACAGTTGAATAGTTAAACAAGCTGCAGTATATCCAGATTCCCAAGAAATACACATACATACATACATACATACATACATACATACATACACGTGCACATACATACATAGATAAATAAATTCAAGCAATAATTTGGATAAATCTCCAGAGAATTATGCTGAAGGGGGGGAAAACCCAAATTCAAAAGTTTATATACTGTGTCATTATTTCATCTATACATCATTCTTCAAATAACAAGAATTTAGAAATGGAGAAGAGATTAGAAGTTTTCTAGAAACTAAGGACTGGGGTGTGTGGGTGAGGTAAGTGAGTATGACTAAAAAAGGGCAAAACAAGAAATAATTGTGATGACGGAACAGCTCTGTATCTTGATGTTCTCTACATCAATACACTCTTTGTGGTACCGTACAACAGTTTTTTGAGATGTTACCATTGGAAAAACCAGGTAGTAGGATTATTTTTATTACCTCTGCACACATATCTACAAATATCTCAAAGTAAAAAGCAAATTTTAGTTAAATAAATAAATCCATAAAATATTTTGAAACCAATAATAAAATTAACTATGCTTCCAAAATCAAAATTTCAAGATCTTCCCTTAATGACAAGCTTTAAACTTTAACTACTGAACCTAAAATAGGACTTGAAGATGCATTCAATAATTTAGGTTGACATTCAACACATCATTCTTCAGGGTTATTATATGGCAGGCACTGTTCTGTATTCTCAGGATAGAACCATGTACAAGGCAGATAAAGTCGGTGATGCCAAGAAACTACACTTAAATTAGGAACAGAAAGTATAAAAAAGTAATCAAATCAGCAAATTATTTTAAATTATAACAAATGCAAGAATAAAGAAAGTAAAAGTGGGTGATGATGGTATAGTAATGTGCAGGGACAGTCAAGAGAGGCTACATCTAGGTGAGTCATCAGGTAATGGTCTCCAAAAACACAAAGGATTGAGCAGGAAAGTTTTTCCAGGAAACAAAAAATGCAGCATTAAGTCCTTAATCAGTAACAATTTTCCTGCATTAGAAATTCAAAGATCATTGTGGCTTAGAGTGAATAAAGAAGAAATTGTCAGAAGATTACATCTGAGAGATAGGCCAGGGCTAACTCATATGGGGCTCAATTTTCTAGAGTAAGAAATTTTAATTTTACTACTAATGATGATGAAAAGCTTTTTGCGGAGATGGGTAGTTATGGTAGGAAATTAAACGATATGCTTCGAATATTTCAAAATCTATATTATAGGTAAGCCAAGAGTAGAAAGGAAAAGCAGTTAAAATATATTGCAGAAGTCCAGGAAAGAGACAGTGATGGATTAGATTTGGTGGGAGAGACAGTGATGATGAAAATAAATTGATTCAAGTTATGCTTTCTAGAATAAAGAGAACTGGCAGATTTTTGAATAGGCTGGATGGCATGGGGTAGAAAGAGAAATCAAGGATAATCCCTTGGTTTTTATTTAGACAACTGTATAATCTAGTTATTTCTAAAGCAATTAGATTTCAAAGATAGAATTAATTCATATATTTATTCCACAAACATTTATTATAATCTATTAGGCCGATGTGACAAGAGCTATATTACTTGACAATGAAGGAATTTAAGTTATCACTGGAAACATGTGCAACAGAGGTAAATAAAAGTACACAGAGGAGGGCCGGTTGAGTGGCTCAGTTGGTTAAGAGCTCGCTCAAGAGTTAGAGCTCTGAGTAACAGCAATTTGATTCCCTGCCTGAGCTAAGCTGCCGTTGAGCTGCCAACAGGTGGCAGGATGGCTCAGCTAAAAAAAAAAAAAAAAGAATACACAGAGACAATTAGCTGTTCTTGGCAGACTAGGAACAACCTCTAAATTCACTGAGAAAAAGATTTATTGGGTACTTAAGATGCACAGAAGTGGCATTTCTGAAGAGGGACATTTTTGGAAGTTGCTCCAAACAGTAAGAAAAAAAAAAAAATGAGGCCAAAACAAAGATTTGTGAAATAACTGGTGACTGAGTCAGAATTAGAAATGTCTCTTGAATGATAGTCTTAAGGTCTTTCATAATTCTTTTTGAAATTTTTCTTTCCTTCCCTGTTTTTAATTAGTTTCAGATGTACAACACAGTGCAGTAATTATACTTTTTACCCCTCAAAGTGACAACCCCCCCCAATCCACCACCCCACTCTCCCCCTCTCCCCGATTTTTTTTTTTAACTTTTAAAAAATTTAATCACTTTATTGCTCTCTTCCTTTCTCAGGTCCTTAAGTCAGAAATATTCATTGTTCACATCTATATTTGGATTCATTTTTCAAAGCAAGCAGATTCAGCTAATTCCTGTTACTTCCTGTCCCACATGCATTTCAAATTCAACATGCTCAGCTCTATTTCTTCCAGAAGAATATGAACTGAACTCATTGGCGACAATTATTTTTTCTCATTCCAAACTTGAATAATGAAAAAAGGTAAATGTGGTGAGTTTTTTAATTTAACTACATATATTCATTATTTTATTCTGTCATGTCTTTTTAGCTTTATGGTTTTCAAATTACCCTTTTAGTAGTTTTTAATTAACAGATTAGAGAAAGATAGAAGGGGTGTGTGTGTGTGTGTGTGTGTGTGTGTGTGTGTGTGTGTGTGTGTGTGTCCTTTCCTGGCCAAATATGAAATCATCACCTCTATGTCATACTGAAATTGTCCTTTTCATTTGTTCTTGGAATCCAAAGGTCAGGGAAACACTACTGACAATGCAAACAAAATTGCTATCCAAGTAGCTGCTCCAGTGTTGAGAGAGAGGGTGGTCTCCAGGTAACCAGAGAGAGAGGCGGCTGATGAAGGAGATTTCTTTCATTATTAATAATGTGGTCCTAGAGTAGAAATGGCAAAAACATCTGTTCCTGTAAATTCTTCAAAAAGATGGATCAACTGCTTGTTTGCTAAACATGTTTAACACATATTAGCAGTCATTAGGTCTCCCTAATTTAGTAAGAGCGTTAAAGAATTCAAAAAGCAGACTTCTCCTGGAGAAAGGGACATATATACCTCACTGGAGAAAATAAAAAAAAAAATAAGCCCGATGTGCAGGTTTTCTATCCTTAAAAGAATATCCAGGGGGTGTGCATGATCATCTGTTTGCACAGAAGAAATTAAATACAACTGATTATGTAAAGAAAAATGATGAAAGATATTTTATTCAATTGGAATGTTTGTATCCAGAAGAGAAAATATAAATCAAATACTCATTTATTGATAGATGCATTGCTAACCATCAATTATCTTTGAAAGGAGGCTGAAGCTAGCCCATTCACAAAATTATAGCAGTGTGTGAGCAAAGTTGAGATCGAAACTAAACTATACTTCCAAAAAGGCGACGCTAGTACTAATAGAGTATCTTCAACAGAAACATAATTACAATAGAAACTAAAACCAGATCATATTTAATGGAAATATGACATGGCAAAATAATCCCTTACCTACAAACAGTACAGATTTATAAAGCCATAATGATTTTATATTTTTTTAATAAAGGATACTTTCAGCAGCTCTAGAATTTTATATTTTCCTTTACCACAAACACTTGAAACACAATCTGTTCAATACTGAAATAATTAAATTCAATCAAACTTGTACTTCTGTTGCATTTCCTATCTCTGATAATGACCCCATTCTTCCAAAAATTTGTCCAAGTATGAAAGTACGAGAATGTAATGAACATTAAATCCCCCCTTTCTTTCTTCTAACCCTTTGTTATCTAAACGATCACATCTGTTAATTATATGCTAAATTTAATTGGTTTTGAATTCATTGTGTCTATCACCAAAACAATTCCATTTCAACTTTCAGCCTTCTCGACTTAGACTTTCATAATTTTCTCCTAATTGGTCTCTCTTGCTCACATTTTATAGTACATGACCTTTTAAAAACACAAAAATCTTAACATGATCCTTCATGAAATTAATGACAAATTTTTCAAACTCTAAACTTCTTGGCATCATATCTTGGTCTGACTCAGGACTATTTTTATATCACTTATCACCTATGATTATCTTAATATTCCAACCACCTGAAATTATTTGCCACTTCCTGGATAAACCATTTTCCTATGACAGCCAGACCATATAAATAACTGTTATGTCTTTGTGCAGTCACTTCTCATTTGTAAAATGGCGATGAATGTGGCAGCTTCATCTTGGCTTTTCATGAGAATTAAAAGGGTCAATTCTTACATAGCACTTAGGAATAAGCATGACATATAATTAATGCTCAATAAATGCCAAATATAATGATGATGATGACTAATCATGATGAAGGAAAACGTATTCATACATTTGTAAATGCTTTCTTTTTTTTTTTTTTTTGCTTTTTTCCCCCCAAATGATCTCAATTCATTAAGAAAAGTTATGCAGGCCTTTACAGCGGCTTAAAAGCAATTCTCTTTACTGCAGAATGAAATATACTACTATTCCCTAAATTAGAAAATTTTGCCCTAAAGCTAAAGATGTTAGAGGATAAGGTTCAATGCCTTGCAGCCCTCAGTATCAACACTGGTCAGTTAAATAAAACAGTGGACCCTTTGGTGCCATTATGCCTTTACTCAAGCGGTATCCTTTACCTGGCATGCTTTTCTTCCCTTTCACTTCTAACAATCTTGATAAAATGCTACTCACCTTTTGTGATGTTGTGATTTACAATAAGAAATATATATTTGAGTTTTCTTCCTTTTCTAACAGAGATCCTGAAACCCTTGGAATTTCCTAAGTGGTGAGAGCAATTAAGGTGCCTCTTGTTATGTTAATGAGGTGACTGTAGGAAGGCCCCTAAGTAACCAAAGGATGGGCTGATTGTCGGGAGACAACCATGTAATTAGAGGATTGGAACTTTCAGTCCCACCCTTCCCCCCAAAACAAACACTCCATCCCCACAATTCCTGAGAGGGGGCAGGGACTGAAGATTGTGGAGATTGAATCAATCTCCAATGGTCAATGATTACATCAATCATGCCTAGGTAATGAAGCCTCTGTACATACCCAAAGGACAAGATTCTGAGAGCTTCCAGGCTACAGAACATTTGGGGGTGCTGGGAGATTGGCGCATCTGGAGAGGGCATGGAAGCTCTGCAACCCCATTTCTATACCATGCCCTAAGCATCTCTTCCATCTGTCTGTTCCTGAGTTATATCCTTTTGTAATAAATTGGTAATCTAGTAAATAAAATGTTTCTCTGAGTTCTGTGAGCTGTTCAATCAAATTAAACCCAAGGAGGGTCTTGCTGGAGTCTACAGCCATTGGTCACAAGCGCAGGTAACAGCCTGGGTTTGCAATTGGCATCTGAAGTAGAGGGGCAGAGGCAGTCCTGTAGGACTGAGTCCTTAACCTATGTTATCTGAAGCTATAATTATATATAGGCTAATCAAATATGTAAATTAAAATCTGCATTTAAAAATCTATATATAACTAAAAACACTGTATCTCATTCCTTCTAATTCCCAAAACGATGCAATTTCTTTGTCAACTCTATTGTATCAATTTATTAATTGCATCATTTGATATTAAATCTAAAATATTTAATCTAAAATATCAAATCAAATATGGAAAAAGGAATTATGTGAATATTTTATAAGAAACATTGCATGAATATATCAATATAATGACATCAACATCAATTGCATAACATCGATATTGATATTTGTTGATATTTTAAATACTACTACATTTAGTTTTGAAATGAAATGAACACACTATCTTTTCTCAATGAATCCTGTTTTCCACTTAAATATTTTACTTTTCAAATAAATGCTGATTCAAATATGTTTTTATGAATTTTGGATATACAAAATTTTATTTCTTTAACAGCATTATGTCTTGCCTCAGTGACTTATACTTAAGCTAAAACACACAAATATATGCTTTTTTTTACCAAAATGTCATGTAGAATCAGGAAGAATTTAAGAGATCATGTGACAAGCTAAATAACCCACACTTCCAATACATTTTTGGGGGAAGCTGTTGGATTACAGAGAAAATATCAACAATCTTTAGAATAAGCACAATGTCTATAGCACCGTGCTAATAGTAGGAATCAAAGGTGTCAAAGGAATAAAAAATGAAATCAAAGAACACGAAGTTTCCATTCTTTCATTTCAGTTAAGACTCCACAATCTCATTTTCCAAACAGAGAGTACTAAACAGAGAGCATTATCTATATGTGAGTGTATCTATCCTTGATGTGTCATACACCCTCTATCACTGGATTACTCTGAACTTTTATTAGCTGTGAATAAGGCTCTGTACAACAGTAGTAACAAAAATCCTTCAAAATACAGGTCTTTCTTTTGCTATTAAAACAGAAAAATACCACTTTACATGTTAAATATTTATAGTAAAAGAAAACAAAACAAAACAAAAAAACAATCAAGAGATCCAAGGTGGTGGAGTAGATAAAGACACAAAACAGGCTTACCCCAAACCTCTGTATGGCGGTTGAGAAACTGGGAGGAATATCTTGACCAGGGAGGTTCCCCCCAGAGGAGAGAGGGACCCCAACTCCACACGAGGCTCTCAGACCTGGGGTACTGTTGCCAGGAAGAGGAGTCCCCATCTGCCTGTGAAAAACAGTGGGGATTCCAACCATCCTGGTGGGATGGGAGGCTGTGGGGAAACCCTGATGCCCACTTAAGGGGCTCGCGCACAGACTTACTCATTTGCAAGCACCCGCCCTGGGCTCCGTTGGAGGGACAGTGACTCAAGGGGCATCAGAGGTGTACTGGGGCAGACTGAGGTGTGTGGCTTCAAGGCTAGGGCTGGAAGACGGTCGTCATTTTCCCTGTGAGAGGGCCTTCTCCTGTGCAGCTGGCAGGCCAGCACCATCTTGCCTGTGTTGAGCCCACCCCCGCTCCACCATGCTGACTCACTGTAAAACTGCCCTACCCAACGCCCCCAGTACTCCAACCCCGAAGGCACCTTCCCCATGAGCAGCCAGCCCACATTGCTGTAAATGCTTTTTTTTTTATTTTCTAGTAACAGCCTCCATTTCTACCATAGTTCTCTACTTGGCAAACTCTGACTCAGTGTTTCTTTGACACAATCTAAAAAGTCTTATCTAAGCACAACCACAGGTATTACAGCACATATTACATTACAACATAATGTTTGCATTCCCATTAGTCAACAAAACATTTACATATATACATATACATATATATATACATATATATATATATATGTGTATATATATATATATATATATGAGGTAAAACAGTATTTATTGCACAAAATTTTATGAAGAGTAAATGGTTAGATATGTAAATTCCATTGAATAGTATATATACAAGTGTTAGTTTTTATTATATCTCCCCCTTAAGCTATGAGTTCCATAAGGGTGAAGACTGGCACCATTACATCCCCAGTAGCTAGCACAACCTTAGCACACAGTAAGGGCTGAAAATTTTTGAATGCATATTTCAAGATTTTAATTTTACAAGATTTAAAAATATAAGACAAATGAAAATCACATATATCTTATTTCATAGAGCAAAAAATGGGCCGGCCGAGTGGAGCGTTGATTAAGACCTGGCTTGGGATGCCAGAGGGCCCCGGTTCAGATCCCACATATCAGGACCAGTGATATATAGCAAAAAAAAAAAAAAAGTTGTATCAGATAAGGGATACTGTAAAAATTCAAGACATAAAACCATTACATAACCCCAATGCATCCATGTTAGAAAAAAAAGCTGTTAGTTCCAAATTACAATAATGTTATCAAAAGTTATTCTATTATGCTATACTAAAATTTTCAATTCATGAAATCTATGTATATAGGAAAGAGGTTTAGCTCCTAAGTAGAACCAACTCATAGAACATAATTAGAATCATCAGATACTTTGGAGATTTGTGTACTTGAATATCCTTTGTGAGCAACCATAAACAAAGGTCTCCTTGTAAGGCAAGGAAGGATGTCTGGATAGATTGATCCATTAATTTAAACATTCAACAAATGTTTACTTATTCACCAATGTTATCTAATCACAATTTCCTCATGTATAACAAAGTATGACCAGTAAAAAGGAGATTTGAAATTTCACTTTATTTTGCATTACCATCAAATATATTTCCTAAAATTGACATTCTTAAATAGAAGAGATAAAAAATTACTTACCTAGTAACACACTCATTAATATGATGTGTTTGTATAAGACACTTATGTAAGTATACATAATCCTCCCCCACAGAAATTTTAAGTCTACTGGGGAGACAGACAATAGACAAAAAATTCACAATAAATATATGATTATAAATCGTTGTCATGATATGAAGAAGTATAGAGTGAATTGAGAGAATACAAAATTATGAACCAACTTGGAACTTTTGTGTGCCTTTGGAGAGTCATCTCTGGGAAATTATACTTAAATTGAGATTTCCCAGGTCAAGTAATAGTTAAATAATGAAGACTGGACCAGGATAAGGGCCCAGAGTGGTGGGAGGGTTCAGAGAGGCTGAGAAAGATCAGTGTGGCTGGATGTGATTAGAGAGAAGGTGTAGGAGGTGAGGACCCAGAAGGAGTTAGTGACCAGATCATGAAGAAACTTAAGAGACCACAGTGAGGATGTTAGCACTTCTCTTAAGTGCGCTTGAAGTCAGTGGGAAGAGTATATAATTTTGGTTAAAAACATAAATTGGCAGTCAGGCAGAACCGATTCCAAGCCCCGACATTGTTATTTATGAGTGCTGTGATTTTTGAACAAGGTTCTTGTGTAATATTTATATGTAAAATGGGGATGTAAATGTGCCAACCTCACTGTTTTTGCAAGAGGTTCAGAGAGGACAATAGTAGGCACTCTTTAAATATTCATTAATATTGTTACTATCAACCAGTCCCCATCACCTAGCACATTGACTGGCCCCTGACAACTGTTCTATAAATGGTGACAGAATTGAGCTGAATTTTATACATAGTAAACAGCTACAGAATTTTTATAAAAGTGAGATATTATACTCCAGAATATCTCTTATCTTTAATAAGCTTTTTAAAGATAGACACTGATGAAACATGATTTTTAAAGCATAAACGAGGACGTGTCTACATCATATGGACTCCTTCCCCAGCCCGCAATTCCTTACATGCTTCTGCCTGCCTTTTATCATATTTAGTTGCTTTTATAATATATTCCAAGTCTATTTATCAGCATCTTCACCAGAAAGCCATGCAGTCAGCTTTGTAAGTTGTCCTAAAATTCGTGGACAGGGACTGTTAAGCACCTCATGTTGCTACTGGTCTAGCAAATTCTTAATGATCTCTCACTGGCCTTCGAGCAACAAACCAGGACAGAAAATGGAGTTTGAGCTCTCCAAGCGCTACATGCTAAACGATACTTCTCTGGATGACATGTCACTTTGTGCAGAAACACAACATTCAATCAGCTCAAGTCACACTCTGTTGTCTTGTAATGGCTTCACTGGAATTTTTCATGTGTCAGCTTCCTGGTAATAGATGGCAATGCTGCAGAGAGGGGTTTCTACATTGAATGATGACCTCTACCCAGTGAACAACCTCATCACTCAAGTTGGCCAAGCTGAGTTCTCAGTTCTCGGAAAGACAGTGCATCCCTCTTAGGAATGCAGACACTAGGCTGGATATGTGACAGCCAGGGGCAACGCCTTTTGTGATCTCAGTGGTTCTGTCTGCTTTAATGTGGTACCCAGAGAATTCTGTGGATACTGTCTTCATGGAAAAGTTCAGACTTCCCTTCACATGCACCTGATGCTTACCAGAGCTGACCATTGTACAAAACCCAGTCCTGAGTGCAGAAAACCAAACGCTACCACTCCCTGTGGTCTAGAAGTCTCCCCACAATCCCAGCTCCCTAAATGCAGTGTTTCATCCTCATTACACTATTAAAATTTCCTCTCATTTGGAGTTATAGAAAGTAATTATTAAAGTACTATAACACGGAATATCTATCAGATTATTCTGATATATACACTATTATAGTGGGAATAGATTTCATTGATGTTCTAAAACAGTACTATGGCTGACAAGTGATAAAAAAAAAAGCTGCCCATTTTGTGGTCAAGTTGGGGTCAATTGTCTTCACTTTTTCTGTTTGCTTTTCCACTTGCTCCTAAGTCCTACCTATTTTCGGCCTTTGATGTCCTCCAACCTTTTTATCTTTGATTCCTGTTTCCAGCCCTCACAGCTTTCTTGATTTGAGAACAATGTGTATCACTATGCATTTAACCCCTTTGCAGATGAGTTCTATTTACTCTGGCTCACCTCACTCTATGCAGTTTCCATCAGACCCAGCCTGAAACTTCTGTGCTCCATGTTCTCATCTCTCGTTGGACTTCCCTCCAGGAGTGGGGGATGAATCATGGAGAGTGAGAGTTGAAGGGATGGAGAGGTTTGAGACATTCACTCATGACTACCAGTGAATACAATTAGATTAGAAGGTGAAATACTTTCACCTCGGAAAGTTGTCACACATGTGGCTCCTAAGAATCCTCCCAACAACTCTTAGATATTTGTATAGGTTCGTTGTACAGAGGGAAAATAAATAAATAAAGGAGCTGTGACTTGTCATATTTACACAAATAATATATAGCTGAGATTATATTGAAACTCAGGCATTACTTCATATGCTAATGTAAATCTAGATATCCCTAAAGTACAATGCAACATAAATTAATCTTCATCATAATATATGCTTTCCAAGAATTTCACAGTATATCTTTCTTAATTAAGCAATTAAAAATGTTTAAATAACATTTTATATATTATATATAATTATATATATATATATATATTTATATATATATGTATACAATGATTATATATTTATCTTAAATTTGTGTCAGGTGTTACAATGAAGAAGAGTCAGAACCAGAGCAATTCTCAGACATTTAGCTCAATGTCTCTTTTTGTCGGAGAAAAATAATTAGGAAGCTAAGTAATTTTCTAAGTTTATTCAACTAATGACTAGTCATAACTGTGACTTTAAGCCAGGAATCTGTAACTCAATTCTTCTTTCTAATAAATGAAACATCATTACTTTATTTGAATCTTAGAATAATCTTACCAATGGTTCTAGCCAGGTAATAACAACTTTTACATGCAGGAAAAGAGACCAAGGGTGGGAACCCATAATCCCATCCGTGCCCCTGACATCAGGATCACATGGATAGACAGTACCAGGGATGGCACTGAAACCTACATCTCCTGTCTCTTTTCCAGCATTTTTCTCAAACTGTACCATACTCGTCCATGGCACTGTCCTTATAGGAGGAAAAAACATTATTGCTTTAAATTTTTAGAACAGAAAACAAAATTAAACAATTAAAGAATAGAATGTTGTACCTTACAAGAACCCATCATATTCAATTTAACTCATCACACTGACACAAACAAACAAAAAAGACCCTTGACATCGGGCAACCTGATTGAAAAGATAACATTAGTTTTACGACACTGTTTCCGTTTTGCTTTCATGTTGCTTTCTAACTCAAATTTCTATGAAGTATGAAAGTACATTTTTAATTCACCACAGAGAAGCTGCTCTAATTAAATCAGAGTATTAGGGGTGTACACATCCATTGATATATATGACCTTCCAAGCACTTGTGTTATGCAATTTATTTATGTTATATATTTCTACTGACATCGAAAGTAAGCTGTCATCCAAAGTGAGTGGGATTTATCACATGTGATTGAACTAGCAATCTCTCTAAAGCACAATATCTACTCCCAGAGCCCTGACTACAGCAGTAAAGATAATTGTGAGATGGATAAATCTCCACTGAGGCCACCGTACAGCCACTGTTACATTCACACAGGAGGAATGACTTTGACCTTGTAACTGAAGACTCCAAGGAGGAAATTTGCTCTGGGCAGCAACAGTATTCCATGATAAGGGCAAATGTCATTTTATTAGGGCTCAATTTTAGGACTATATTGATGTGTGCATACAATATGGCTCTAATCAGGGTGTCAAGCATGTGGACAGGGAAGGAAAGGAGGATTCACACCACACCTACCAGATTTCAGGCTTTCTGCTATGCAATAAATTGATTGTTTTATTTGAAACTCACAATATTAGTGGGAGGAAAGTGTTATTATTTACAGTTTGCAGAGCAGCTAATAAAGGTTAAGTAAATTATCCAAGTATTTACAGCTGGTTTGAGAGGAGGTAGAATTTAACTTCTCCTTGACTTCAGATGCCATAGATTATATCTTCTAAAACTCAGTTGCATGGACCCTGAAGATTTTGAAAAGGCAAACCCATGCCCACAAATGCCACAGTCTTTTATTTTCTCTCTCACATAATCTTTAGTGCTTTCTTTCTTTTTGGTTCTTGATTGGGTTAGAGATAGTACTTAGGAAAGAATGCCTCAGAGTAGGGAACATATTGGAGCCTTTTGTATGATGTAGAAGGCAAGTGACAAACACAGGACTCAAGGTATGTTTATAAGGCTGGTAACATAAACAGAATTACAAGGAACACCAGGTAAACATTCCCACATCCAAAAAACCACACACACACACACACACACACACACACACACACACACACACACACACACATACCCTGCACAGTGCAAACATTTAAAACTATGTCTGAATTTCTACTGAAACCTATCCTTTTCCAGTGGGTTAGGGTATTGGTAGTTATTGTGTATTTGCAAATACCTCTACAAAATTAGTCATATAATATCTGTTCAAACATTCCATTTTTAGTTTTAATAGCTATGGATTTGCTTCAGGATTCCAAGAGAATCTATACCCGGAGACGAAAAGAACAGTCTGAAGAAACCCAGAATGGATCAAGTGAAACCTTTTTCTGACACCTCAGCATGGCACTTACATGAGTCCATAATGAAAGATGCATTTTAATAAAAAATATATCATTGTTGTATCTTAAAAAACTTGTAACATAAGTATAAAATTGGAAACATGAGTGTCTCTTTCATTGCCTCTTTCATTAATCTGTTAAATTGTTATACCCAGATAGTTGTAAGCCTTGGCTAATTGCCAGATGGTTGCTCTATCATTTCTAATTATTTTCTGGGGCATAAACTACTCTCTTCAATTATACATGGGGCCCTTGGAGGGGTAATCCTTGATGTCAGTCTTGGAGGTTTGTTGTGACCTCAGGAGAGGATTTTTTTTTTTTTACTTTGCTGTTTCTCTAGTTCTCTGTGGAGAATTTGTAGGTGGTTTTCAGTTCAGCTTCTTGCTGTCTTGATTCTACCATCCTCTTCTTAACTGCTACAACCTAAATTGTTTTTCAGAGCACCCTTAGTCTCGAACTTCCTCGCCACACTCTTGCAAATAAAAGCTAGTCACTCCTAGAGAGCTTCAGAGTTCTCTGCTCTTATATCCTGAAAATTTGTCAAACACTCCGCACCAAGGCCACAGAGCTAAGATTAGTGACACACGTCTCTCAGAGCGATGTGTTCTTCACAAGCAGGCGCTAAGCTGGGGCAGTTGGGGCCACACCTTCTTTTTTTTTTTTTTTTGTCTTGCTTTTCAACATGGTTCTTTTGCCCTATGAGGTAGGTGGGCCAAGGGTGATTGGTGCTCTGGTCACTTAACCTGGCCACACCTAGGGTGAATCTTCCACCTACAAATTGGGGTTGGGCAGAGGAACAGAGCCCTAGACCTTTCCTACGCTGTTGCCTGGATTAGGGCCCTGAAATATGGAGCAAGCAGCTCTCCCCTGCAGAGTAGATCCTACAGTTCTTGGCTATGAGCTGGGTCGGGGAGGAGGCCAGTATTCTTTTATGCACCTACCCCAAGCGGTGCTTCTATTGCACCGAGCTGGGAGGGGTAAGAGGAAGCAGATCACGGCTCAAATGCCACAGACCTGGTGAGATTTAATAGATGTTCCTAAATCCATGGTTCTTTAGTGTATGTATTCTGTTATAACAACTTCCAGAAATTTAGAAAAATATTTCATGATTTTCACCAGCTGATTGCTTCACTGGGGAGTGGGTTTGTAGGGCTTCTCACATTACCATTCCAGAAGTCATCTCTAGCTTGCATTTCTAAAATTACCTGCACCGTCACCTCTGGAAGGCTTCCCACCATGGCAACAAATAGCACAGAATATCTTAAATCAAAGTGATTGGTTGAAGGATTCCTGTACACATATTGGAAAGACATCATTATAAAAAATGTTTTATCACGTTCTTTAAAAAATTTGTTCTCTCATAATTGTATGTTACTAAAAGGTTTCTTTAGATTTAAGTCTATAGTTTTTATTAGTTTTTATCATTATAATATCTGTTGGTTGTTTCACAAAAGTATACAGAATAATCCTTAAATTTGTGTGTGTGTGTGTGTGTGTGTGTGTGTGTGTGTGTGTATTAACAACATTCTTACTTCAGGTACTTTTCCCCTGATTAAATATATACAATCCCAGTTCTGAAAACTGCTCCTCAGAAAATCTATTCGTGCCATAACTTGTAAAACTCTTAATCCCTTCTTCTTACTCTTATCTTTTTTTGAATGTATTCACAAAATTTCACTAAATGCTATGATATTTTTAAAATTTTATTTTACCAAGAGAAATGATAGTCAACTCAAAATAGTTTCCTAAACTATTTCTTTAAGCAACACAGAAATTATGAGTTCTATTAAAAGCCACTCGGTTTCTACCCATATAATTCTACAGCACCTGATGCTATTCTACTTTCATATTGTGGAGCTGCCCTCACGTTATGCTACCATGGCAATTAATGCTGTGAATCCAATAAATAGGGACCCTGAGGATAGAGGCTGCCAATTGTTAGATTTGTATTTTGTACCTGAACAAGTTGATGACTAAAATAGAGACAGATGATAGATAGATGATAGATAGATAGATAGATATAAATTAATAGATAGAATATATAAGATAGCCCAAGGAACTAGGCAAATATCTGCTCATTAAAAATATGAGAAAAGGGCCGGCCGAGTGGCGCAATGGTTAAGAACTCCCTTGGGATGCCAGAGGGCCCCGGTTCAGATCCCACATAT
>NW_017732328.1:18181-53530 GCF_001890085.2 Hipposideros armiger | reverse complement strand
AGCCAGCAGCCAGCGTGAGCGGCCAGCAGCCACAGTGAGCGGCCTTCCAGAAGCCGGCGACTGATCTGCCTCGCCAGGGAAGAGCGCAATGATGGTGCCAACTTGGGCCAGTAAAGCAGCATCCTCCACAACTAGACTGAAGAACAAAACGACAGCAACTTGTCTGTTCCCCTTCCTCCAATTCCCCATCACTGTTCCCATCCCCCCAATTACCCAATAAAAATCTTTAAAAAAAATAAATATAAAATAAACAAAAATATGAGAAAACTATATAATATACTTTCAATGGAATTATATCAATATCTACTTCATACTCTAATTCTTAAAAGATATTTCAAAACATAAGGAGAGAGGGTATCAGGATATTGCCTTCATTGTTTTATACATATTCATTGAAATTTTTTTTAAAAGGTGAAATTTAATTTTTTTTAAGAACTCAGATTCAAGGTATCACCATACCCCAAATAATAAATCCTCAAAAGTTTGGTCTAATGAAATTATTATTTTGAAAAATAATTATGAATATTTTATTTAACTTGTGGTCTAAATTAGAAATAGCATGTGCTTATAGTAAGGGGTTTCTTACACTAAAATGGCTCAGATGAATATCTACATCATAAACCTAAAGTTGGCATGGTTTACTCATGTAGATGCCACTCTACATGAAACATAATTTCAAAGTTTCTATTCTTAGTCAGAACTTAGTGGTAACCCCTTAGGAAAGAGAGCCCTCATTCATACCAAGGTCGGCTTTATGCCAATGTCAACTTTTCAGGCTTGTCTTTGGAATGATTAATAATATATGTATATATATATATATATATATATATATATATATATATATATATATATATATATATATATATATATATATATATTTCCAGTTCTCTTTTGACAGATATCTTCAGCTTAATCAGAATGTGATTTCAATTAACACCCTAAAAAAACATAAAGCCCAAAAGATAACTTTGCATGTTAAAAACTCTTTAATAAAATAGCTCCCTTAAATACTAGGCATATCACAAGCAAACTGGGGACTGCCTCCACAAAATCATAGTGGGTATTTGGAGAGGATATATGTAAAATTTAGTGCTTGGGCTTCTTAAAGAAAAAAGTCAAATACGTAATTGTTCTCAAGACTGATAATCTGAGATGTACACAATGTTTTTACTTGTTCACATTAATTTCATTATTTTCAGAAAGCTAAATGACCGCAAATTTAAATATGTGGTCAGAATCACACCCGTGATAAATGGCTGAGCTAAAATTGGCGCTCAGTCGATCAGTGTCAAAGAGACCATGCTGCTATCCTCTATGTTGGATCTCTACGCCACCAATTTATTTCTCATGTCCTCACTTTCTTGATAGAATATCATGTAATTCTTATCTCCACATTTCTACGGAGACAAAATATGTCTACTAGAAGAGAAAGCTTAGTGGAATTTTAATGTTATTGTTAGTTTATCTTTGTTTATAGCTTGAAATACTGAACTCTGGAATAATAGGCACTGCTTAACACTGTATTTTAGCACATATCATAACCTGGGTAATTATCTATAGGTAATGATTATCTCTTGAGTAAATTGATTTATCCATCAGATAGTAATGTGAGGACTATGTATAAGATATATAGCAGTGTGCAATGAAGGATAGAAGATGAACAAAATAAAATATACCTTCAAGGAATTCACACTTTAGTACAATAAGTGAGGATAATACCATTAAGATATGATAAAAAATGTTAAGTTCCCTTGAACATAGCATGTTTGCAAAGGTCCGAGGGTGGAGAGGCACTCCGTATTTTATTTAATACTGAGCTAAAGAAAAACTAAACATTTGTTGACTGCATTGTAATTTACACAGAAAGATCTCAAAATTAATCCTCACAATTAAACATGTTATAGATAATGCCCTTTCAATCTCACTTTACAAATGGTGAAACTCAGGCCTAGAAAGGTTATGTAGCACAGTAACATGTCTGATATCACAGACATAAAAGAAATGGCAAAAACAGATCATGAAACCAGGTCCTTTGACTGATCACAGAGGAACTTTCTGTAGTTTCCTGCCCTTATTGCTTCATGGAAAGGTTTTATAGAAACATAAAAGAGGAACCTGGACATTAAGTTCATCATTGGTTGATTGAAGCAATAAATATCCACATCGACTTATAAGAGAATATTTTATAAATCAGATCCCATCTTCATTTATAAATGCAGAAAAAAAAGCAATGCATATTTACATACAGGGTTATATGCATATAAATAAATGTATATATCTATACATAAATAGATATTTAAATTTTTCCTTTTCTCTTGCTACACATTTTACAAAATAATTTTTTGGAAGAGCAGTATGGTCATGAGAAGAATCCTGTCCCATATTTCCAGATGCATACCTTTTCTCCTGAATTCACAATGTTATAGATTCTGTGCAATATCTCTGGCTCTCACTTGGATGATACTCAAATAGTCCAAAAGAAAATTAACATCTGTAAGGCTTAGATACAGATTTGTCTGACATATAAGCTAATGAGCTAAATCTTCTAGAAAACTGTCTTCCCTTTAAAAATGAGAGCTTGCCAGCCTCTCACCATGGGATTTAATATCAGAAAGCTCACACCCTTGCACTTTCCTAAAGGATCTTATTTCTCACACCATTTGAACCAAATATGTAACCTTTTATAGTATATTTGGAAATGAATGGGCTGTAACCATATATAAGTGGCACAAAAAGAGATAATAAGTAAATTTTACTTCAGAAATTTGGAAATCACTGTAATGTGTAATCCTTATGACACCTAGATACTCTACCCATACTGTGACTTTTAAAATAAATATTTTTAGATTGTTCTACCCTTGATAGTTGTTCTACCATAAAATAATAATTATATCCCATGTGAAATAATAAACTTTCACCTTTCGCTATTCTCACTTCATTTCTCCCAGCAAGGAATGAGGAGAGACTTATCTGAAAGGGAGTCATCCACATCCGTGGGCAAGTTTGGCATTTGAGGAAATGTAAGGGACCTCGGGTGTGGCCGTACACCCATGGGACCTTCTCAGTTTAGCATTTTCAATAACAAAGCTGATACTTTCATTTATTGCTTCTGTTTTCACATTAAGGGCTACGAGTAATTATGACCCTCAAAATTCAACGCACGGAATCCAAAATGAAGCACAAGAGCCAAAATCTCCTTTCTGAATTCTAAATAGGAATCTTCTAATAGGAAAATGCTCACGGAGCTTTTCGATGTCTTTAGGTTTAATTCCACTTTTAACTTTATAAAAAAAAATCACATGCGTCAATAGTGCCCGTATCTCTTTTCCTTGTATGTATAGGGACATATATTTATCTGTGTTCATTTGTGAATACGTACGACTGAACAACCCTGTATTGCGGTCATGGCCAAGGATTGGCATATCTTGCTAAGCCATAGGAATTTCAAGAGACCTCAGGTTGTTGTGTCTTTACCACTGGTAATATTAAACAATTGTTTAATTCTTCCTCATAGTATACACTAAAACATAAATTACACTTCTTTATGGTACCATTAAATTTATTGGGTGGAGAAAATGAAAAACAATTTGGACTGGCTACCGGATAAAATAATACACGGCTTCTCACAGTCAACTTTCTTGGAGATATGTTTCTTTAAATCAAAACGAAATGATTTAGTCTTTTAAGGAAACTGATAAAGAGAAACAAATGCAAGTGTTAAGTGAATTAAACAAGGGGACTGCTAGACTGCTACGGTTCTACTGCCGTGGAGGTCTATGTAAGCAAACCGAAATCTAAGCCTGTAAATGCCTCAAAATAGGAAATTGAAACACTAAGGACAAGCAATCACAGAGTCAACAAGACTTCAAACTAGAGCCAATCAAGATAATATTCTTTCTTTGCTTCCACATTTTTCTATGTAAGTCTATTCGCTGGCTCCTGTCTGTGGAATGCTCCTAACCACGTCCAGTTTGTACAAATAAAATCATAAAATGTTAAATATGCCTTAATCTTTTAGCACAAGGAATCACAATTGTTACCTTTAATTTGACATAGCTACATGCATTAGTTTTCTATTTCTGCTTAGCACACTACCACTAATTTTGTGGCTTACCACAACACCCATCTATTATCACAATTCTGTAGATCAGAAATTTAGCACCACATGGCTGCGATTTCTGCTCAGGGTCATAAATAAAGGTATTAGTAGGGTTTTGTTCCTTTCTGCAGTAGCTGAGGAAGAATCTGTTTCCAAGCTCATTTCAGTTGTTGGAGGAATTTAGTTCATTGCTTGTAGGACTAAAATCTCCATGTCTTTGATACACACGCCTCTCCTTCTTCAAGTCAACAATTTCTCATATTTCAAATCACTCTGATTTCCCTTTTTGCTTTCAGTTCAGGGAGAGCTCTGTTTGTAAAGGCTCATGTTATTACCCAGACTGGTAATCCAGAATAATTTCCATATTTGTTAGTCAACTGATAAACTTAGTTACATTTGTGAAGTCCCCTTACCATGTAAGATAACATATTTATAGGAGTAACACCAGGTGGTGAAAATCCTGCCAACAACGTTATATACCCATAGACACGCTTTTCATCTTCCTGAACCTTAATTTTCTCACTGAGCCTCGAAAGTCTCTGTTATTTTTAATAGGTAATATGAATGCATATGGCTAGCACAAACTCCTTTTCACTCTGCTGCTGACATTTATAGAATATTTCCTCAGCCATGGCAGTAGACCTTTTACAGACATGATCTCATTCAATTCTAGCTAAAACGGAAGTTCAGCATTTGACAGCTAAACTCATAATGGATAATCCAATTAGAACAAAGAAACTTTGCCATCTGTTATCTGCTTAGACTGTTGTCTTACAAAAAGATTCCAAAGTGTACTGAATGGCCTGGAGAGTAAAAGAAAAGAAAGAAAGAAACAACAAAAAAAAACCCAACCATGTGGCCTTTTGAACACACCCAAAGATTTCACTGTAACTGCTACCACAAGCCTCATTTGCCCTGACTTCCTGGTGTCAGCAGGCTTACAGTGCTGGCAACAAGCCCATCTTTGGAACTGCTTCTCGGGGTCCCACTGTGCTATCAACAGCTGCAGTCTTCCAATGTGTCCCATGTATCATTAGGATTTGCTTTAGACAGACACAGAAACAGACTGGGTTCTGACTATTGCATGGCTCTGTCTTTGAAGATGGTGTGATAAACTGCCTTAGAGTTTTATTCCTTTATATGCCCTTTTTCAATGGATATCAGTAGCTTATTTTCAGGTACAATATGAAAGCATATTTTTTGTTTTTCCCGAACACAGTGAGATATAGATGTAAGCATGTCAGTTTCTCCCCATCCTCACTTCCATCTGATGCCAAACTTGGCTTAAAAATTTAAATCATAAAGCTGCTTCTATGAGAAGCCATCTATTACATCATTCACCTTTTCCATCTCAGTTTTAGGAAACTCCTATATGCAGGCAGTTTCAACAGATAAAAATTTGAGGCCAAAAAAGGTTTATGTTTTTATTTATTTACTTAATGTACAAAAACCTTATGCAAAATATTTCTATGGCTTATATTTTACTAATGACATTAATTTGTTTACTTGTCTTCCACAAGACTATTTCTGAGAGGGAGAAACTCTTGTTCTCTTTTCTGCATTCCCCAGGGCCTAACAATTCTGGGTCTACATGGCATAAAGCAGGTGCTTGATAACTGTTTGTCACGTGGCTAAAGAGAATGAACCAGTCTCCTTATAGTCTAAATCAGGCATTGGCAAACTGCAGCTCGCAAGCCACCTCAGCTCTTTGGGTACGTACATGTGGCTCTGAAATATAATTGAAAATGAAAATAAAACTATCATAGTTTCATTTATAAAAAAATTTAAAGGATATTATTCACATAATGGTGATTTCATTTGTTTTATGGCTCTCAAATAATTTTTAAATTGTTGTAAGGGACAGGATTGGCTCTTCCGTCTCAAAAGTTTGCCGACCCCTGGTATAAACTGATCTCTACTGTACATAAGGCAGGCAGGGCAGAAGGTGGCAGAAGTTTAACCAAAGGGATATTGAAAGAAAAAAGTGGTTTCATTGCTTTGCTTTATTCCTGAACTTCCATCCATGAAATACAAGTACAGTCCTACATTTATTTAGAGTCTGGAACTTTGCTAATTTTTTGTCACAAATAGTAATTATTTTCTTTTGGAGACTTATTTATAGCCCATGATCATTTTTTATCTGATTATATTTGCACATTTAAATTCACCTCCACTCAAAGATTGTTCACACTAAATAGCACCCAATATACTATGGGAAGCACTGATCATAGGGGCGGAAAGCCTGATACTTCTGAGTATATTAGCTACCTGCTGACCAAGGATTTAAATGAAAGAAAATTAAGTATGTTTTTTTCTCACATGGAGCTCCCTTTTAAAAAACTTCACTGTAGCAAACATGTGTATTACTATGCAAGAGATTTACCTATGAACTGAGTAACAACCCAATCATAATAGTAAAGTATACACACACACACACACACACACACATACACACACACACACAATTTGAGGAAAATGCTGATAATTTAAAAATTGAGGTCTTATATATGTCTTTATATATGCACAAATATACATTATACATATTTAATATTTAAACTTCATTTCATGTCTGCATAATAGCTCCGTGGTCAGGCACATGTATCGTTTCTGATTCAACTTGTTTCTTCTTTCTAATAGCACTTGCAATGGCAATCCTTTATTGTAATTACCAGTTCACCATTGAAGCAGACTGCAAACAGTGGTGGCCTTCCCCTAAATCATAACATAGCATAATGACATAGACCGACTGGGGATTTGTAGTCTTTGAAGAACAGAAATTGTTCCCCAAACTTTCTTTTTTGATTAATGCAGGCAGAAATGAAGTCTATTGCTGACACTGACTGTGGCTTCCTGGCTAAATGTCCTTGATGTCATTTTAGATGCTCTTTAATGAGGTACTAGGCTGTTTCAGCTAATACCTAGTGAACTTGTTAATAAACTCCTTGCTCCCAATAATAAACATTATATTTGCTTAAATATATACAGTACATTCTGCCATCATTGACTATAGCACTACTGTTCCCTAACTGGGAATACCACCCCTAGATCCTATTACTGGTATAAAAACCCTACCAATCTGTCATAGGCCAGTGCAAAGGCTACGCACTCCATTAATTTTACCTAACTCCCAGCCTACTTAATCATTTCCTCTCTTAAGATGCCATATAATTTGAAATCTGACTTTAGAACTTATTCTGCCTGATATATGGTTATTTGTAGGAACATAGGAAATTGTTATAAAAGCAATGTATTGTTTGATATATAGAGGGAAACTAAAGGTTAAATGCAAGATTACTGAGTTGATGCCTCAAAAAATACAAAGCTGATACCTTGGGATTACCGTATTTCCCCATGTATAAGATGCTCCCATGTGTAAGATGCACCTTAATTTTGGGGCTCGAAATTTGAAAAAAAAATGTATTACATAAAGTTATTGAACTCAAGTTGTGTTCATCATAGAATTCATACAACTCCTCATCACTGTCCAAACTCCCAGCCATTAGCTTGTCCTCATCTGTGTCTGATGACGAATCACTGTCTTCATATATTGCCTCTCATGGCCTCCTTCTGCCGTGGCGTTTTCAGTAGGGTTCCTTCTTCCCGTAGCCAGTCTCGGATTGTTTTCTCAGTTGGAGGAGGACCAAACTTACGTTCAGCAGCATGATTTCCACTCACTTTTTCAAAATGGATC
The DNA here is from genome assembly GCF_001890085.2 of Hipposideros armiger. Classification (NCBI taxonomy): domain Eukaryota; kingdom Metazoa; phylum Chordata; class Mammalia; order Chiroptera; family Hipposideridae; genus Hipposideros; species Hipposideros armiger. The sequence goes on along the minus strand of NW_017732328.1, from coordinate 45,740 downwards.
ACTTTTAACTTGAATTCAGCACTGTACAAAAATATTTTCTGAGCCATTTCTGGGCAGAACGTGGCAAAACGTAACCTACCGTAATATATCGGTAACAAGTGCGAAACAATGAGCGCAAAGACAACAAGCGCGAAAAAGCGGGAAATGCAAGTAAAAAAAATCTGCAACCACTGTATAAGACGCACCCAGTTTTTAGACACCAAATTTTTTGAAAAAGGGTGTGTCTTATACATGGGAAAATACGGTATATTTCTGTTTGTTGTGATATATAGAAAGGGAATGGACAAAAAAATAGAGATATTTTCAAGTATCTTGTACGTTTCTACTACTGTAATTTATAAATTCTCCGGGAGGCAGAGAAAGCTAAGCTGCCTCGGTGTGTGGAAGAGGCAGTATGAGAAACACTCCATCATGCACATAGAGTCTCCTGTTTCAGGAAAACTGAAGTAAGTATTTTGCTGACAAACTATCAAAGTTTTAACAATCACAATTATTAAATTTATTCCATGTGCTTGGAGCCAAAAGTATCCCAGGAACAGGGCAATGACATGAGGCCATGTCCTCTGCTGGGTAAGGGCCTCTTGAAAACAAAGGCAATAAACATTAGCTGTTTTAGATTCCATTGTCAAACTCACTTTCTCTTCATTAAAATGGCAAATCAATAATCTGTATTAATATCTTGCATTCTCTCTGTAGAAGTCTCTGGGATGTTTTGATGCCATCTCCTCACCTAAAAAATCGCCACAGTTTTGCCTTCCTAACTGGCTTTTGTGAAGTGCTGACTCATTTTCTAAAATGCAATATTTTTATATTGAAGTCAAACATCTAAAAGATGAATAACCCCTAATACCAGCAACATTTATAGTAGTACTTTGGTTTTGAGGTCCACACACCATCTATCAGAAAGGGACTACATCCAGGGCTGATTTCCCATAAAGTTCTTGCCACTGAAAAGAATGAATCTGAGTTACTACTGACCTAGGCCTAATGTAAATCAGTGACCTGGAAAAGCCTCATGTCCCAATACCAATTAGTTCTCCACCGCTCGTGCTTCTTCGCTCCTACTTGGAACACCTGACATTTGCAAGCAATTAGAGGGCATCCAGCCTCTAAAACACCCTCCATGTTGGTACTCAACAGAGCTGAACTCCTGTGCTTCAGTCCATGTAATAAGAGCCATCAGCACTGCGCACAGACTGTGACCACCCCCTTTGTGGGAATCCAACAGAATTGACCCTATATAGGGACAAAGATTAAGCTGCCTCTTTGCTAGAATTTGAGAAGCACATCATTCCCCATCCCCCAAACTCATCTTTTATGGATCTATAAGAGTATTCACAACATCTACAGTCAATACCAAATGTCGGTGTTTACTTATCAAGGCTAGTGTATAGGTACAGATTCTTTACTTGGGAGAGGATGACATTTGATATAAATGCAAATCATTGATGAGTAAGTATAATATTGTTTACAGAATAGGGCCTGGGATTTACCACATTTGGGGAAAACATATAAGATCTAATACAGGATGTAGGAAGTAGGGATGTTCATCTACAGGGATGACACATCTCACTGTGACCCCAATGTTTGGGTCCCTGCATAACTTGAGGGTATGGTTTGTTTTTTTTTTCAAGGCACCAAAAGTGTGTGTGTAAATGCTAAAACAGAAAGGGGAGTCTCTTTTTAGTTTAATTTTGTCGCTCCTATAGTTGTAGATGCATAACATAATGCATGAGTTTCTCAACAGTGCTGTTAGCTACTGCCTTTCCAAACATCATCCGTGGCTCCATTAAAACACTGCCCAAGGTTTGAAATCATTAACAGACTTTTGACAGTGCATAGCACTCATCTTGGCATAGGATGCATGCATTTTCTCTCATATGTTTTCTCTCTTGGCTTCTCTTATTCCTGATCCAAATTTTTCACTTTCAACCACATAAATTAGGAAAAATCTAAACAAAATTGAATGCAATTTTTTAATCTACAAATAATAAATTTAAGATAGTCCTCCTTTTTATTTTTAAGCATTCATCAAGTGCCTACTCAATACAAAGTACCCTGGAGAGCTATACAGACAGAGACAATGTAAAAATGTTTACTACCCTCTGAAAGATTAGATAATATATTGTTTGGCAGATTATTATATCTTCCAAAAATGGCTAAAATATCCATCATCCCAATTTCTCTCCTGCAATGTAACTTTGTGAATCCTTCAACATGGGGTTTAATTCCTCATCTCTTAAATTGGGGCTAGCCTCCATGACTTGCTTGACAAATAAAATTCAGTATAAGTAATAATCTGTGATGTCTGAAGTTAGTTGATATAAAGCCTGGAGCTTCTGCAAGAAAGTCTTGGAACACTGCGCTTTAGATGTTGCCCCTAGGAGCCCAGCCTGTAAGTTGTGAGAAGCCTAGGCTGAGTGGATAACTAAATATGTCGTTTTGTTCAACACTATGGGGGTTCCCAGGATGTGGGAATTTCAGTGCTGAAATCAGGAATGCCCTGGGCAAACCAGGACAAATTCATCACCCTAAAAGAAAAGCCAACTGTGATTTTTCAGATGACAGGCTCAGCTGAGTTCCCAACCCAGCGATGTGAGCGGGCTGCCTTGGACAGCCTTCAGGTGGCCTCTGACTGCAACTTCATGAAAGACTCTAGGGAGAACTGAACCCAATCAACTCCAAAAAATCATGAAAAGTAGTAATACATTACTATTGGGGCAGTTTGTTACTGAGCTGCAGAAAACTGAAATAATGGTACACAATGCCAAAAACATACAACTGTAAATCACATTTATAATGCAAGTCATTCACAATGTAAGGTAGAGAATAAAATGCTGCATGAAAGATTCACATAGTGTCATCTGAACAGAGTTTGGAACAGAGCATGTTGATTTTCACGTAAGGGCCCAAAGTGATCCATCTAAGCATTTTGAGAAAAGAAGCACGCACATAAAGACTTGGACATGAGAAATGGAGAAGGAACAATGAAGGCTGAGCAGTGCAGATACAGTGAAAGAAAAAGGATGCAAGCGAGAAAGTAAACAAGAAGACAGTAAGAAAAAGGGAACAGTAAACTAAGGCTGCAAATTAATTTGAGAATCAAATGATAGAAGACTTTGATGGAGCTTATTTAGAAAGCAATTGAGACGCAGGCAAGTTTTAAATAGATTAATTGAACAGTTCTGTCTGGCGTGGATGGGAGAATCTAAGAGTCCTACTGGGAGAGCATGGCCACCAGCCAGCCCCATGAGACTGAATGTGAACTATCATTTAAAACTCTGACCAGGCCAAGCCTTCTAAATAGGATTCTCCATGTAGCCCTCTACTTCTTCCATTAAATTTTGAAACTAAGAAAAACAGCCCCTTCAGGCAAAGTTTCAAATTCAAAAATGTTCAAACCTTATAAGAAAAAAAGTAGAAGTCCATTTGAAACAGCAGGAAACTAAAGCATGGGTATTATTTGACTTGTATATATCACTGATGGATGTAATGGATTCTTTTCTTAAAGGCACAAAGCATTCCGTTGAAAGACTGCCCTCTTTGCAGTGTAATTTTTGTTCTCTTTACCTATCCCTGTTATTATACAGCTCTGATTTTTAAAAGCAATATTTTACTACCTCTCCTCACCCCAGATAGTACTTTCATAGCCAGCATATTTAGAAGGTCACTTCTATTATGTTCTCTTTCAGTCCAGAGAGTGACACCCAGACAAAGGTTCTCTCCCAAGACACTCCCATTGCTTCAGTTGAATTACACAGGCTGTGCTGCAAATGTGTGTCCTGACAGGGTTTAAAATTCAGAAGACCATGTCAGAAGCACTGAGTAAGGCTGGGGTAAATCTTCCACATATATATCAGGTCATTTATAATGTTGACAGCTATGTTGTGATAATGAGAACTGAGGAAAATATAAACCTAGAGAAAAATCATAAAACACACAGCTTCCCTTAATCAGTATGTTGCATGCTTTTGCTCATATCATTTTGGTTCTGTCTCTTACATAAACAATTCCATTTTTAAAATACTGTAATGCTGACAGCACTCCTGCTAGAAGGTTGTTGGAAATCCAAATTTCACAATTGTAAAATGTCCCACAAATTCTAATTACCAAGATCACGAGAAGAGTAGACCTGATTGGATGAAGCGCCGAGACACACATGACACGGCACGTTAGGAATGCCTGTTGCTCGGAGGGGTAAACCTAAAGATGCTGGCACAATATCCCAATTAAAAGGTAGTTCATGTTTGCTTAGGGTGAAACCAATAAAGCTCACAGTGAAAAGTTCTGACAGCTGAAAGGCAACCATATACAGAGTGCACACTGGTGGGTTTTTCCATTTCCAGTCAGCATCCTCATCACAGTTCACTTTTCCCCAATGGCTTTTTGTTAATCTCCATAAGATGTAATAAGCATATTACAAAACAGTCATCACTGGCTGAGAAGGGCTGTAACGAAAAGTGGGAGATTAAAAGATACTATATCCTGGGCCATAATTGTTCAACTGATTTTAGTGGATATCTTAGAAATAAATATTTTTATGTGATCAGAAGCCACAACTGTCTTCCACAAAGCACAGCCTGCTTTGGGAATGTGATTGCATTCAACATCACAGAATAGCATACAGATGTTGTCGGGTTATTATCACAATTTTTCAGATAGCAAAACAGAACTGCTGCAAAGTTACATTACTTGCTGAAGGTCACACACTTGATCGCAAGCTGAAGCCATGCTATGGGTTTTAGAGAGTCCACATTTCATTCAGCTTCATGAGCAAATTCAAAGACAAACTCGGAATTTGAACAAAATCAATTCTGTTAAGTCTGTTCTTATTGTAATTTTCCACTCCCATGGCTTATTTCTATTTATCTGTCCAAAAAATGCAGAAGAACAGCAACTGTGACTAACATATCTGGACTCCAGGCATTAGAGAAGTAGGAGATAAGTAAATCACTGACATGCAAAATTATAATATGAATATATTAAAACCAGAAAGGCAGCAATAGTGGATATGGAAAGATCTGAGCTTTGTACTTGGGCTGACCTGGGTCCAAACCATGATTCTATCCTTCGCTTGGTATATGATCTTACTCAAGTACTTATCTTTTCTCCATTTTGCTTTCCCCAGATGAAAATAGGGCAATGATGTCTATTTTGAAGAATTAAGGATATACAAATTTACTTGCTAGGAGATACATTATAAATGTTGAAAAACAGTAACTTAATTTTTGTATTTCAAATCTGTCCATAACCGCAAGAAAGAATGTTACTAGAAATTGTTTTCTATAAAACCCATGCTAAAAGTAGAGCAAGGTAGTACCAAAGATATTCATGGGAGGAGAAAAGCATATATTTAGGCTTGATCTTAGAAAACATGGATATAATTAATGTATTTCCTATTCTGGATTCTCTATCTTTTAAAAATACTCCCTTAATGATACCTATGTTTAGCAATAAAGTTACACTTTTTAATGACACTGTGGATACCTTTGAAATGATACTTTACCAAGAGAAAGAGAATTAATCTTTAAAAATCCCTAATTTTATTTCTGTCACAAGGTATAGGTGATAGTGGAGTCATTAATATAAAGTTAATTAAAATTATTAATAAAAATTAACTATTCCTTTAATAATTGATGGCATGCAATAAAACATTATCACCTGGTGAAGTAATACAGATGTTTATATACACAGTAGCTCTATTATCATGGTAAGAATGACAAGACACATGTTATAAAGAGTCTCCAATTCTTCTACAGTTATATACTTTTAATTGATTTTGAGGTGTGAGCACATGATTCTGCTATAATAACAGTCTATAAAACATTCACATTTCTTTATGGAAAACTGAATACCAAGTACACATGCCAGGAAGATAAGTTTTAATTTTTATGAATCAAAGGAGAAAACAGAACAATTTTAAATGCACATAAAGCACACTAAAATATTAGTTTGAATACTGGATATTGAAGTATTGAAACCTTAACCAGAATCTCAAATGTTAGGAGGAAGCCATTCAATTTTTCTATTTCAAACACCAGTCACTTTAGTTGTGAACATATTTTCTGCCATTTCATGCCCAAAATTCAGTGTTTGAATTGAAAATGTCACACATTTGTGAAATCGCACATTTCACTCAAGATCTAGTTCAATCCTTTTCATTTTAGTGAGGAGGAAATGAAGGGTGCTAAGTTTTTCAAAGCACTTTCACATGTATCACCTGACTTATGCTCACAATAGTTTTGCAAAGTAGGGACAAGGTATCTAGGGAAATGCCACAGAGAAAGTATGTTTTGGTATATCACTGGAGGCAAGAGAAGACCTTGGGACACTCAGATTTTAAAGAGAGGCAGAGAAAATGCAAACGTGTCCACAATGATGAATTAGAGATCCAAGAATAGCTCGAAACCGACAGAACCCTCCCAGAAGATAATCAGCTGTCACATCCAATGACTATGACATTGTAAGTGCTGCAGTTTGTAGGGGCGGAAGTTTATTTACCTGATGCGGGAGAGCAGAAGGAAATGACCAAATGGCCAAATTAATAACTGAAGTCTGAGTTGGTGCAGAAACATACCCTACCAACAAGAAAGTAAGCAGGGTGTTTGCTATTTCAACTGCAGCTGAGACCCAAGGTAGCTAGGAAATACAAGTATAGCTATCATAAGTATTTGGAGGTAAGAAAAAGATGAATATGAGGCCAGGATCATTGTTTTATTAATTGTTGACTTTGGAAAAATCACTTCTCTAGGCCTCAGTTTTTCATCTATAATAGTAGCTTCATCACAGAATTGTGAGAATAGAGAAAAGTTATTAATGGTGTTATTAATGAGGGCTTAGAATCTCATAACTGTTCAACACAAAGAAGCTGTTATTGATACAGTATTACTATTAGTCTCCTTATTTTAAAATATAATCTTTCCAGGTAAGTGTTTTCAGATTTTGGGGGGTATATACCCAGGAGAGGGATTGCTGGGTAATATGGTAATTTTATTCTTAATTTTTTGAGGAACCTCGGCACTGCTTTCTATAGGTGCTGCACCTATCTTCATTCTCACCAACGATGTTGAGGGTTCCTTTTTCTCCACAGCCTCTCCAACACTTGATATTATTTGTCTTGTTGATGACACACATTCTAACTAGTGTGAGGTGATATCTCACTGTGGTTTTTATTTTCATTTCTCTGATGATTAGTAATGTTGAGCATATTTTCATATGTCTATTGGCCATCTCTATGTCCTCTTTGGAGAAATGTTTATTCAGTTCCTCTGCCCATTTTTTAACTGGATTGTTTATCTTTTTGTTGTTGAGTTGTATGAGTTCCTTATCCGATGTTCATTGCAGCTTTATTTATGGTGGCCAAGACATGGAAACAACCAAAGTGTCCTTCAATAGATGAATGGAAAAAGAAGATGTGGTATATATACACAATGGAATACTATTCTGTCATAAGAAAAGATGAAATAGTGCCATTTTGACAACATGGATGGATCTTGAGATTATTATGCCAAGTGAAATAAGTCAGACAGAAAAAGTCTAGAACCATATGACTTCACTGATATGTGGGATATAAAACTAAAAGCAACAAAGGAACAAGACAAACAAATAAACAAAACTCATAGACACAGACAGTACTTTAGTGGTTACCAAAGGGTAAAGGGATGGTAGAAGAAGGTAAAGGGGGTCAAATATATGGCGATGGAAGGAGAACTGAATGTGGGCAGTGAGAACACAATGTAATATATAGATGAATTATTACAGAATTGTACACGTGAAACCTACGTAATTTTACTAATCATTGTCACCCCATAAACTCTAATTATTATTTATTTATTTATTTATTTATTTATTTTTAGCTGAGCCATCCTGCTACCTGTTGGCAGCTCAGCGGCTGCTCAGCTCGGGCTGGACTCGAACCGCTGTTGCTCAGAGCTCAAACTCTTGAGTGAGCTCTTAACCAACTGAGCCACTCAGCCGGCCCATATAAACTCTAATTAAAACATAAACAAAATATAATATTTTCTTGAAAAATATTTATTTATTTATTTGATTGTATGTTTGTTTTTAAGTGACCCTGAATCTGGAACTTAGAGATCAGTAACAGGATGAGATATTTCCCTGGTGACTTAAGTGTCTTTATTCAAGGTCATTACAGACAAACTAGAAAGACAGGTTCCTTCCTCCAAAGCTATCATATATATATATATATATATATATATATATATATATATATATATATATATATATATATATATATATATATATATATATATAATTCCTTTTGTTTTCTACATTTATTTCAACCACCTTTTTTATTAAAAAAAAAAGTCCAGTTCTCTTGACAGCCTCAAAGAACCATTTAAATGAAGTCACAAGTTACCGCTCAGATCATGCACTGTCAATTTCAGTCGCCCTGTCAATCTCAGTTTCAGGGAAACTCTGCCATTGCTTGTTGTGAGATTTCTAATTCCCTGGCAAACAGAAGGCTCTGTCTGGCATTTACTCCTTGAATACCTCACCTTCTGGTGTCTCAGCAAATTAAAGGATGCACGCTGAGTCATCTTGGGCTCATCTCTCTGGACATCTATACTGGGTGACACCTCCCTCTTCCTAAAGGGAAATTCAGGTGAACATATAATATTCAGAATTCATGAAAGTTCCTGGAAAACCTTTTCTGATAATACTATATGATATGTGCTGCTTACTCTCCTCTGCTCCCATAGCTTTTTTCCACTGGCCACATGTATTCATTTACTTAAACAACAACAAAGCTGACTAGGGAGAGAATTTCTTGAGGGCAGATACTGCTTCATTCATTTTTATGTCTTCAGTATTAACAAGGAGTGACAGGTGCCTACTAGTTACTCAAGAAATAGTTATTCTATATGGAATAAGCTGATTTTAGTTTCCAAAACATTCTAAATATTTTCCTGTAACCTTCATATTGTTGCACTGTGTAACTGGTTTCATGAAATAGAGAGAGAATATCACCCCCAGTGACAGGAATTGTAGATGGGAATACTCAAGGAATAGGCTGACCACAAAGTTTCAGAAGCAGAAGGTTAAGAAGAAAGTCCTCCATCCAGACTCATCTCTCTCTCTCTCTCTCTCTCTCTCTCTCTCTCTCTCTCTCTCNCTCTCTCTCTCTCTCTCTCTCTCTCTTCCTCGTTCTCTTTCTCTCTTGCTCTCATCCTGGGAGAGCGGTGAAACTAACTCTAGGCAGGAAAGTCTGAAATGGAATATTTGGATAAAAACATCACTGGATTCTCCCTTGTACAATCCCAAGTTAACACACCTCCCCACTCACATCCTGCTCCAAGTTTTCTCTGGTCCTTTCACAAGGGAAGGATTTCATGTACACTGTCAAGGACAGGCTCATGAAGAAGGACATTAGAACCTGAGAAGAAAATCTAGAGAGACTGACATTTACACTAATTGAATTATAAGATTAAAATGAAAGAATAAGAACTTATATATTTGTGCCCATTTAGCTAACCCTCTGCAAGGAAAACAGTCATAATTCAAATTGTTTTGACTTATTTTTTCAAAGGATTATTAGGGACAGTCAGTAAAACTATGTGCTTATTTCTAATTTGTACTATCTACCTGAGAATAGATGCTTTTGATAGCTCAAACCCAACAAATACAACTTGGCTATATATTAATATAGCCACGTTAATAATAAAAATAATAAATAATAATAATAATAATAATGAATTAAAACTAGTTAGAAAGAATCTGCTGTGAATTAATAACATTCTAGAAAAGAAACACAAAAATCATAGGTTCTCAACAAAATATTTGCAATTGAATCAGACATAGGCAATACAGGATCGGGTTCTCTAGTGAAGGTTAATTATCCCTTGTAATTTTCATACATTTGAATTTTAACAATAATGGCATCATGGTTGCTCCATTCATAGTTTTTTTTTAATTTAAAATATAGTACTGAATTGTAATAATCACAAACAAGATAACTATTTTTATTAAGTATAAAAACAGATCAAGATTTATTTCATGACAATTTATGACTTTTTAATGGTTATTGTTTCTTTGAAATTCAGGTCACTAAAAATAAGATAATAAGCTCATTAGGGTGGTCTGAATCTGTCTTCAAAATATTTTGTTGCTATGGCTGAAAAGAAAATATGCTTTTCTTAGATTTTATTTATAAAATCAAACTCAGATGTCTTATGAGAAAGTTAACATCTATGTGAATTTCATAAATAAGACCAATATAAAAAAACAAAATAGGCATTATGGCTTCAAGAAAAGATAAAAGAAGTGAAAGAATGATGTGATATGAAATTATTGAGTATGAGATTCGAAAGACAAAGTTTAGATCTATTACTTCTACAGCCTATGATTGAATACGTAAGGTTCTCCTGACTTATTCTGTTTCCATAGAAAGTGCAGATAATCACCCTTAAAAACATTGCCTCGTTTCTGATATTAATTCTGTTGGTTTTAGTTACTTCTTTGCATCGCCGTAAGAGTTATTTGAGAAAGAAAAAAGAGGGATGATAACAGCTAAATTTGTTGGGCGTAGTAAAATATTTTAAAAGAAAATTTAGTGTAAACAAAAAGGGTATACAGGTAAATGAAAAAAAAAATATTTTGAAGCTTCCTGTGGTTCATTTCCCACCGAGCATGGCTAATTATAAATTGAGTCATTTTGTCTTCATTAACATTTAGTGTTAGAAAGAGTATTCTGAAATCTTATTACAATGATTCAATCTCTTGTGAGAATATAACAAAACCCTGAACAAAACAGGTCTGTCTGAGAACAGCTCTTTAAGAAAGACCCAATGGAGTCACATTTATAATTTTGTTCTCCCCTCACTCGAATGTCAAGGCTATGTTCAATAGCCTAGAAAGGATTCCCAAGATCGCAAAACAAACAAACAAACAAAAGACTTTTTCCAGCAGAATCCAGAGAACATAAAAGAACAGAAGAATTTGAATATTCTCAACTTCAAAAGAAAAGTATACTGCTTATTTTGAAATGAGTATAATAAATAAAACAGCTTATGAAATAGAGAGAGAAAAAAAAGCTAAGCTGGAAAAATCCTTTTTGTTAGTTTAAGCAATGTAGTGAGACATAAAATGATGACTCAAGAAACTAACAGCAATGACATTCAATTTGGACCTGACACTGGTTATTGATTCACAAACAAGCCTCAGTCCTGAATTCTGCCTCATGGCAGCTAGATGAGCCCCGTCAAATCCAGTTTCACTGAATGTATTGGGGTGGGGTGGGGTGGGGGGCAGAACTTTTTTCTTTAGAAAGGGCAGTGCTGAGGTCTTCTTTCAAGGTATGCAAGTCAATTAAATAAATGCGGAAGACAATATGAGTGAGGGAAAGAGTCTGTTTTCTCTCTTTTTCACTAAATGTACTCATGTTTATGCTGTCCTTGTAAATTCTTAGCATCCGTACCACCCAGAGATCTGTGTTCCATGTAGGCACTGACCAAAGGACACAGAAACCATCGGCCTTCACACCCAGGCTCTGCCTCTTACTGGACATGACCTTGAGAAAATTAAGTCACTATTGATAAAACACGCATAATGGTATCTACTACACAGAGTTTTCAGGAAAATAAAAGTAGATCGTGTCGGTGAAATGCATACAGATACTTAACTCCTTTTAGTTTTCTTTCACAACAGCTACTTTTTAGCTACAAACTCTCAATGTGGTTGTGAGGCTACTGGCCAGTCAGGGTCAACATTTATGTCTTTTCTGTTTCTTCTCAACTGTAGTTTTAGGGCCTCTAAGCTTTCCTCAGAAATTGTATTTATTTTTAAGCCTTTCTCCCCTTTGTGGTTTCCTTCTTAGAATAAGCTACGACCATGTATGTACCACTAGGAAATTTAGAAGGAGAGAGGTCCTAATGAACAGTTTTCTTGTTGTTAAAACAAGGGCAAAACACAGACTTTTCAAGAAACTAAGTACCCACTCTAAAAACTGTATGATGGATATACATAAAATCAAATGTAGAATGTTCTGCATTTATCAAACTGAAAAGCTAACAGTGATTATATACAGCTTATAATAAATGGGACACTGTCATTTTTTTCCCATGAAATATAAATGTTGAATGTTCAAGGATCCAGAATCTTTTTGGATATTCACCACTAAACTCTTGGAGAAAATTGTAAATGACAAGTTAAAAAGCTGACCTAGGACATTTAGCTACACAGCAAATAAATAGCCGAATCATCCAAAAGCTGTACTAGCATCTCTATGAATTCAGCCTAAAGTAAGTTAAGATGGTCTTCAGAACGTGTGTTGTGCAAGATGTAAGTGGAAGGAGAAAAACAAAGAGGGTCTGTAGTCAAGTAAGTCTGAGAAAGGTGTAGTTAATTGACGTTTATTTTTCATTTAGTGTGCTCCCATTCACACTGAATGGCCAACATAAGCACATAAAATAGTGTTTTCAAAAGCTATTTGACCACAGAATCCTATTTCAAAGGATACCTAATAGAAATCGGGTTCTGAATAATACACAGCAGAAAAAAGTCTGGCCTCATTTCATTAGTCCTTCCGTGTTTTCAATACTGCAGATGACCACAATGGCGATAGGAACCCCCTGCAAAACGCTAAGATGCCTTTTATACAAGAGGAAAGCACCATCTTTCCAAAAGAAAATGACTTGTTGAATTCTTATTCCATTAAAATTTCACAAGAAATAAAAATATCTGTTTAACTACAAGTAAGTAACCAGAAAAGCTCAAAGACTACGGAGATAAGAGTATTTAGTAGAGTATCCATAAGAACTGGGCTTTGAGTCTTAGCTAAGCATCAGAGGTTGTGAGTTCCTCACTAGTGGCATGCTCTTCATATGTTCCTTAAATAAACACCATGCAAAATCATAGGTAACATGCTCCACAGTCATATCATGCAATTTCGTGTTATATGACTATCATGTTGATTTTGTTGTTGAAGTGGAACGTGTGTGTATATTGTGTGTGTGTATGTGTGTATGTGCGCACATGTGTGTGTTTTCATAGCCTCTGATTACAATAAATCACGAATTTCACAAGGAAAAGGATCACCTGCAGTCACCTATGCATTGCCAGACCTACAGCTGTACCTATAACAAAAATGGAAGCTTAAATAAATGATTCCTAAATTGATTTTTTCAGCCCCTTTCCAAATAGACATCTAATTTCCACTTCTGCAGTTTGTCTGTGACACACCATACAAATTTGCAAAAATGTATTAAGCAACAACATATGAAGGTAGTGTTATGGATATACTTCTATCACAATGGGCCCTGTTATTAAGGTGTCCTGTTCCCTATCCCACCCCTTCACCCCCCAACACACACACACACACACACACACACACACACACACACACACACACACACACTCACCAGACCCTATGTTAATTACTCATATAAAAAAAACTGAATTCAGTAACTTCTATTAGCAGACCAAAACAACTGAAAAGTCCATTGCTGCAACAAAACATCATTGAGGACTCTGATCATGAGATTTTAAGTCATTTTTCTATATTTAACCACTTAGGAAACAATAGATCAGATACAGAATGGAAAGTGTTCAGCTGTTTTCTTCTCTGGTGAGCAGAAAAATGATGGTTGTCAAATTTAGCACAAGAGTTGTTAGTTAAGTATAAAGAACAACTTCCTAACATATCAAATATTGGGGGATAATTGGATGTCATGCCAGAATTCAGGCCACCCAAGTGACTGAGGTGGCAGGAGGTGGGTTGGAGGTGAAGTGGAAGATAAGACTACAAGGGACTGTGAGGTTTTGGGGCAGGGGTGGGTCAGATTTAAAAAAGCTGTCAGAGGGCTGGCTGAGTGGCTCAGTTGGTTAAGAGCTCGCCCAAGAGTTTGAGCTCTGAGCAACGGAGGTGCAAGTCCCCGCCCAAGCTGAGCTGCCACTGAGCTGCCAACAGGTGGCAGGATGGCTCAGCTGAAAAAAAAAAAAGCTGTCAGGTTTCATTTGATTTCTCCAAACAAGTCCAGAATTTGGTATTCAGACGGCAGGACTTTATTTTGCGCACTGACTTACCTCCAATCTTTAGAGAGTCTAGTATATGATAGGCACTCAACATATGTGTATTTAAATTAATGAAAGAACAAACTAACACAATTAGAAATAATTTAAAAGCAGGGCACGCTTTGACCTTTCCTGGTCACGCTACCTAAAATTACAACATGTTTTATTTTCTTTCTACACAAGTTTAAAGATTATAAAGATGAAGGATATCTGCTTTCCCTTATTAAACATTGAAATAACATATTTTATTGCAACAAATGATAGTATATATCCTGATAGGTGGCTCACAGAATTCAGCCACAGTCTAGTGTTCCTGCTCTTAACAAATACGCTATTATACCTCTCAAACTGACCTACTTTGGGTTTAGACCCCTTTGTAAAATGAACCTGTTGGCAGAGTAAAGAATAAAGGGGAAGGATGTAAGCTAGTTTCTGGCAACTGGCTAAGAAATCACATTCGTTTGTTTGCTTGTTTTTAACCCTAATGTGAGGGAAAATAGCCCTAGACTAGTGTGTGTGTGTGTGTGTGTGTGTGTGTGTGTGTGTGTGTGTGCATGTGTGTGTATTCTAGAATGATTATATGTGCATCATTAGGAAAGCTCTGAGGAAAGCAAGCCTAGACTATAACTAAGAGTGGGCCACAGAAGAACTCACGAACCACCTTAATATTCCCTTCATGTAATTAATGCCCATTGCCAACTTGAGTTGAATCTGAAAAATGGCCTCATGTGGTTGGTCTTATGAGATGTCCTCTCTTTTAGAACACTGTTCCAAATGTACATACACTTAGAGTATCTGACCCAGTTTTTTATACATATATGTGTGTATATATATACACACACACACACATATATATATATATATATATATATATATATATATACATATTCCCTTTTATTCTCTCATGATTGAAGAGATATTTAGCCTCATTTACTAACTTATAAGATGGCTCTTCACACAGAATAAGACAAATATAAGAAAAGATAAATAAATAAAACTTTTAAATTACCAGTCTAGATAAAATAAAAACATGTTGGAATCTAGCACACATTCTTCTAGACCAGCGGTTCTCAACCTTCCTAATGCCACGACCCTTTAAAACAGTTTCTCATGTTGTGGTGACCCCAACCATAAAATTATTTCGTTGCTACTCTATAACTGTAATTTTGCTACTGTTATGAATCATAATGTAAATATCTTTTTATTTTCCAATGGTCTTAGGCGACCCCTGTGAAAGGGTCGTTTGACCCCCAAAGGGGTCGTGACCCACAGGTTGAGAACTGCTGTTCTAGACCAATGTGATGAATGAGAGTTGCAAATTCAATACAGAGCCATAGTACTGACTACATATAAGCCCCTGGACATCATTTATAATGTGTCAAGCGAGCGCAGGAGGAAACCAATATTTATTGAGCTCCTATTATGTGCAAGGACTTGAGATAAATTCTTTTGAATTACTTACCTTTATTGTATATGAAACAGCAAACTGATGAAAGGAGAAGAAAAGATTTGGATTAGTATAATTCACTTTAGAAAATCCTAAATCTAAATTTTACAGTAAATGTGAGACACACATCTCCAGATTCTGGGATTTCAATGTTTCTATTCCCATCCATCTCTAGACTCTGTCTGTTGGCAGAAAAATGCCTAGGGATCACAGTGTGCCAAAACACTCCTTTTAAAAAATGTGAGGGGCCGGCTGAGTGGCGCGATGGTTAAGAACTGGCTTGGGATGCCAGAGGGCGCCGGTTCGGATCCCACATATGAGGGCCAGTGACACTGCCCTCTACAGCTAAGATGCTGAACAACAGCTCAACCTGGAGCTGGGCTGCCATGAGTCACCAGCGACAGCGTAGGCGGCAGCCCCTGTGGCAGTGGGTTGCCATGGGCTACTGTGTATAGCCAGCAGCCAGCAGCCAGCATGAGCGGCCAGCAGCCACAGTGAGCGGCCGTCCAGAAGCCAGCGACTGATCTGCCTCGCCCAGGAAGAGCGCAATGATGGTGCCAATTTGGGCCAGTGAAGCAACGTCCTCCACAACTAGACTGAAGACCAAAAAACGACAGCAACTTGTCTGTTCCCCTTCCCCAATTCCCCAGTGCTGTTCCCATCCCCCCAATTCCCCAATAAAAATTTAAAAAAAAATATGAGAATGGCCTGCCTAAGACACCCTTGGAAAAGATTCGTGAAAATAAAACTATTACACACAAATAAGCTATAATTAGATGATCTGTTAGATGTCTAACTACATTGCTCCAGTTAGAAGAAAGCAGGACTTGCTTAATTCTTTTATGAACCATTTCATTAACATTATGTGGCAGAAGAGCACACAGCTGATACATTGCCCCCCAATGAAGTCATTCGAAAGAGAATAGTGGCTGTGGCCCCGTAGAAAGCATGTGCAGTAAGGGTTAGAGAGGGCAGTAGTGCTCAGGCAATGCCAGCAGGGAATCAGCCTCAACAGGGCTTGAGTTCCTGCTCCACCAGAGACATGCTGGCTCTCAGAGAAACCCACTCAACTTTCAAAGCCTGTTTCCTCACAATGAAAGAGTACAATAGCTCCCCACTGCTAATGATTGTCGTGAGGATCTAATGAGAAATATGTGGAAGCACCCTTAGAGCCAGATAAATAGCAAATGGTCAATAAAGGTTAGCAAATCTTTGTATAGCCTTGTTATTTTTAGATCATTGGTGTATCTGTTGCACTTTAAATGCAATGTAGTTTTTAAAAATTGCACAAACTAGAGTCATTTGTATTTTTTGTTTGTTACTTTTTTTTTGTTTATTTTAATGACAGCATTTTTTTCATCATTAAGTGAACTGTTATTTTGTCAGTGAAAGAGTGTACACCCAAGGATTGAGGAATGCTGTATTTCCTTTTGAGGAAAATATTACCATGCTAGGCTTTGTATTTACAGGTTTCTTACTTGCTAGAACTTTGAACTATGCTACTCAAGATTGAACTGAACTAAAATGGCCTCAGGACTTTCAGAAATAGATATATAATTAGATTCTGTGTGATTTTTCAACATATGACATCTAGGAAAACAATAAAATCATTACAACAAAAATGAGTAGATTTCCACTTATGTTTTGCTGATAATATATATGGAAGTAAAATGAATAATAGTTCTTAAACTATTTTTATTAGGGGAAGGAGTTCTGCTTGTAATACTAGAGTGAAATTTCCTGCCAGATTAAAAAAAAATATATATATATATATATATTTCCTTATTAATAATATATAGTACATTGATGAATGCATTTTGCTAATGAACACTTTTCAATTCATAAACATGGAATAAAATTTACAATTTTTATGGAAGTCAAATTAGAGAGGCTCATTAAGTCTGCAGAACCAACACCAAGCGTTGAATAATTCATCAGCTGTTTAACACGTTTGCTATAAAAAATGCAAATTACTTTTATTACTGAGCTCCTTCTAATTTTTTTTTTGTTTTTGTAAAAAGGATTATAGTTTTTCAATGTGAAACTCCAAAAGTTTAATTGCAAAGTGATTAACATGGAACTTTTGCTAATTAAATCAGGGGAAGGAGATTTGGACTGACACTATGCTAGGTGCTCAAATTAAGGGACTGTCCCATTGCATTAAATAGAGCGCATTTATCGCAGATAAACTTACAGTCTTTTTATTTGCTATGACAGGCAATAGAGAAAGACAATGAATCTTTCCAGGATTGTAGGCAGCAGATTCACAGCTGTTTTTACTTCTAATTGCCTGACATACAACTTTTGAAACAATTAGAAAGGATTTAAACAAAGGTGTCTTTAAGCAGCACCAGAATGTGATAAAATACCAAGTTCCTTCTCAATAAGTTAACTGGTCTCCCAGGAATGAATAAAGGAAAAAGATTTGTAGATGTGTGCATAAACATCTGTGGGTTATCCTCAAAGATCATTAAACATCAGGGAACTTGGAAAAATCTTATTTCTTACTAAACAGAAAATAACAACTAGGCTATCCTGCACTCCTTTTTTTTTTTCTTTTAGCTGAGCCATCCTGACACCTTTTGGCAGCTCAGCAGCAGCTCAGCGCGGGCCGCGAATCGAACCGGCGACCCTGCTGCTCAGAGCTCGCACTCTTAAGTGAGCTCGTAACCAGCTGAGCCACTCGGCTGGCCCTCCTGTACTCCTTTTAAGAGTCATAAACAAAACTGTGTTTTTAAATAGTCTTTAGCCAATTAATTTTAATACATTTTATTTACTAATTTATCCATGTATACTGTGTACCTATTTCATGTCGGGCACCAAGCTGCATTTTATGAACATAGGAGTAACGAGCAGACATGTTTTTCCTGCAAAAACTCTGCGCCTAATTTTGCAGGCTATTTGTGAGATAAAGACAGTTTTGTTTTGTTTTTTAATCAGGTTAAAGACTATTGCCTAGTGTAAGTTATGTACTCAAATAGTATTAGTGATATGAATACATTAACAAAATACATGGTAATTTCTAATATGTGACTTAATCATTTTTGAGTTTTGATTTATTAACATTGGGACAATATTTTCTTATTTTTTTTCTAAAGGGGTAAAATACTTAGATTGATTTCCTACATTGTAATAATGTTCCTGACAAGTAATTTTTCTCTTTAATGTGTTTACCTTTGTTACCGTATTTCCCCATGTATAAGACACACCCATTTTCGAAAAATTTGGGGTCTAAAACCTGGGTGCGTCTTACACAGTGGTTGTAGTTTTTTTTACTTGCATTTGATAGTGATGAGGAGTCATAAGAATTTTATGATGAATAAAACTTGAGTTCAATAACTTTATGTAATACATTTTTTTTCAAATTTCAAGTCCCAAAATTAAGGTGCGTCTTATACATGGGAGTGTCTTATACATGGGAGTATCTTATACATGGGGAAATATGGTATTTTGTTGGTTTTCAACTCACTTCCAAGTGAACTCTACCTGTTACTCAGTATACTAATCAGTATGTCATTTGAACCACTTGAACAAATACTAAAAACAAAAACCCATATAATCACACACTGATTTTATTTCTACCATTATTTGGTAGTTGAGTAAATGGGTTTGTCTAGTATCAATTTGTAAAGCAAAAATTCAAAAGTTGAAACCAGAGGCAGTTTGAGCATTTATAATAACTTTTCCCTGTGCAATTCTGCAGAGACAAGCTGTTAGACTCTACAAAAATAGGAAAATGCAGATTATAATAAATTAAAATGGCCATGATAGCTTTGAACACCATTTAATTCTTAAAACCTAAAAGCAATTGTGTCATATCCACCACAAAGTGAATTTTTCCCACCCTTCAAGTTTCAAAATGGTCATCCGATATTGAAATTTGAATTCATTTAAGAAGGGTTGATCTGACAAATTGAAAATAAATAATTTATGGGTTCTAGTTATAAAATAATAAAAATTAAGAAAATAATTAAAATATTCACATATGCATTGCATGTCAACACATTAATTTAATAATTATGTTTTACTTTTCAAATTCCCATCATCAAAATTTTAATATAGAATACAGGATTTAACTATATCTTAGTTTTAAAATAATGGTACATACCAGGAAAATGAAAAAATGTTCTATAAATTAGAGATTAAGAGCCCTAGGTTTGGAATGAGACAAAAGCATATTAATAACTAGGAATGGGATTTCTGGTTACCCAAAAAGCGTATTCTCATTTTTTTTCTTCATTACAAGTATCCTGATATTGTTGATGATAGAAAAATGTGAATACAAAAAGTTATAGTATATATAGTGAATATGTATAGTGAATACAAGAAGTAGTGCATATTTCTGAACAATGAGATTTAAGTGGAAGTTGTTGCCTAGGGTTTCTGAGAAAGCTTCTTAAAGTGAAATGAAATAACAGCATTTGTTTTGACATTTTCTTTCTTCCTTGAGGAACACAGTCTGGTAGAGATTTCACTATGAGGAAGAAAGCACATGCTGAAGATGGAAGAAAGAAGCGAAGAGCCCTGATGGCACCGTGGAGCCATCATCCCAGGCCCGGAAAAACTTCTCCAGACTTTTCATGACATGAGCAAAATAAAACCTCTATTTCACTAACACCACTATTGTCTAAATTTCTTTCTTGGAACTGATTGTAATTTCTAACTGATACAGTAAATGCATCACTACATGATCATGAATCAAAATGCCTATGGATTTCAGGTTTTTTGTTATTTATTTATTTATTTATTTATTTTTCATTCATAAGGGAGGTGTAATAGCAATAATTAGTTCATAGATTTTGGGGTGGTAAAATTAAATTTAAAAAACACATTTAATTAAACTGCTTATTTTAATGCTTGCCACAAATTTTGTGTTTAACTTATTGTTTTTATGTCACATTTAAAAGCAAGTCTTTCTTTTTTCCTTTTTACTCTTTTTTATTTTACATCTGATGGACCAAGGTAGGCATTCAGATATGTGATGACTTAATTACAAGATAGGGTTATTCTTGTATTGTCACATCTCCTTTTTATTTTTAACTCTAACAATGTATCTAATCATGAAATACAAAATTTACAAGACATGCTGTGCCTCTGGTATATATGAAGAATGCATAATGCATTTTTTTTAAAGGGCTGTTTTTTCTAAAACTAGCTCTAATTCAACCACCTTGAGAAGTCCCCAGGGTGAAAATTCCTGTTCACCTCAAAATACAGAAAAGAACATTTGTGTCAAAATCAGATGCACTCAAGTTTCATGAAGGCATAATTTAAATAGATTATAAGTTCAATATGAGAATTCATACCTTATAAACAAATAATGATATAATATTCTGATTTTTAAGAGTCTATTAAAAGACAGAAGTGGTGCCATTTTAGACAACAGCTGAGTTTTTTCAAATAAAGAATTAAGACAGTCATCACAGCAAAGTTGCTAATGATTTTGAGGCAATTTTAAGTAAAATCTATCAAATTAAATGAATGTTAAAAGCATGGATTCTTAAATGGTCTGTGAAGAGATGCATCATTTATTCATTGCTTGGAGGATGTTTTTCTTTAAACAGAGCCATCAGTTTCCTCTGATTTTATACATAATTAAGTTGTTTAATTATAGTAACCTACATTATATTTCTAATAACCATAGAAATTAACAATAGGGTTATTACAATATTCACATCTAATGTATTAAAACATCTATATAACTAATTTGCATAATTTTATTTCATTTCAATGGTTTATTCCATTTATCTATCTATCTATCTACCTATCTATCTATCTATCTATCTATCTATCTATCTTTACAGATACACTGTGAAAGTTAATTCATTATGAATCATTCAAAAAAAAAATTATTATTCTTGGTTTATTTGAATGACTGGTTTCCATGTGCAATTAGGGTACTTTTTGATTTTCACTTTGTCATTACTTACGCATATAAAGAAGCAATTTTTGATACTGGCAATTAGGCATAACCTGTCCATACATTTTTTTAACAAATCTTTATGAAAGACTAAAATATGATTACTTATTCCCTATGCCCCCTAAATATATAATATTTATAATATAAAGTAAAATATAAAAACTTTTGAAGCACTGATTATTACCGTCACTTTACAAGTTTTAAATAGAAGTTTAGGAAAGGACACAGAGTTAGCAATTTGCAAAGCTAAAATGTAAACCCAACTAAGCATGATATCCAAGCCCCGAGTTAGGACACCAGCTCTAACACTTTCAAGTGCTAGGGGAGTATATACAGATGAACAATTGTAGTACATACATGAGGTATTCATTTTCAGTGCTCTTTTTATTCTTAAGTACCAATACTTCTTCCTTGGTTACTTTTCTACTTCAAAACAATACACTTGAAAATATAATTTATTTTTATTTACGATAATTTTATTTATTTGTAATCTCTTACCCACTTATCATGTCTTAATGCTGTTTTGCTTACATATTAGGTGAAAGCCAACTAAAGAATATTATAATCTTTCTCTTGGTCTTAAGTACTTATAAAAATTGTGTCTGTAGAAAAACAAATACTGTATCATTTCACGTATATGTGGAAACCAAAGTAGTGAAACTCATAGAAGCAGAAAGTAGAATGGTGGTTGCCAGAGGCTGAGGGGAGGGGAGAATGGGCAGGTGATTGTTAAAAGGGTACAAAGTTTCAGTTATGCTAGATTAATAATATAGTTATCCCTTTGTATCCATGGGGGATTGGGTCCAGGGCACCTCCCACCCCCGCAAACATCAAAATCCTGAGATGCTCAAGTCCCTTATATAAAATGGTGTAGTATTTATATATAACCTATGCACATCCTCCCGTATACTTTAAATTATCTCTAGATTAGTTATAATACCTAATATGGTGTAAATGCTATGTTAATAGTTGTTATACTGCATTGTTTAGGGAATAATGACAAGGATGAAATCTGTACATGTTCAGTACAGACATAACCATCCTAGGCCTATTATACATAATAACACGTAGTCAACAACTTAACATTTAAAAAAATATATTTTCAATCAGCAGTTGGTTGAATCCACAGGTGTGGAACCCACAGATATGGAGCGCTGACTGTACTGTATTGGATATTTTAAATTTGCTAAGAGGATATCTTTATTATTATTATTATTATTATTATTATTATTATTATTAGTTTCAGGTGTAAAAAACAATACAATAGTTATCCTTTTCACCCCTCATAAAGTAACAACCCCTCTCCCCGCATCCACTGCCCTCCCACTACCGATATCATACTTACCAATTACAATTCCATTGACTCCATTCCCACACTCTACTCCACATCCCATGACAATATGTATATATAATTATAGTTGACATACAATATTATTCAACATCAGCTTCAGATGTGCAGTGGTCAGGCCTCTACACCATCTATGAAGTGGTCTCCCTAACAAGACATGAGGCTAGATCTTATATTAAGTGTTCTTATCACATAAATAAATAAATACATGAATGAATGAATGAATGAATGAATGAATGGAAGAAACTTTGGGAGGTGATAGATATGTTTATGGCCGTGATGGTGATGATGGTTTCTTGGGTGTATATTTATCCAAATAGGGAATTGAATGCATTAAATATGTATGATTTTTTATATGTCAATCATCCCTCAATAAAGAGTTGAAAATATTGCATCTGATAACTAAGGTTGAACCTTCTCAAGTTTAATTGTATCTCTGTACTTAATAAAAGGGAAAGAAAAAAATGTTTGCACAAGTTTTATAAAAGCACAAAATATTTTGTGTCTTTAGATAATGGGAAAATGTTTGCAACTGAGCAATTAGGCTTTTTAAAAGAACCACCTTGTCTAAATTGTGAATGGCTTCATCTGAGATTTTGACATAGAACAGATACCAAGTTGCCTCACAGGTTATGGGCTTCACCATTCAGTTTTGTTTTCAGCTTTTGCGTGTCATCATCTTCACACACAGGGAAGAGTTACATATATGATAAACTATGAAGAAAACATGGGCTGTCCATGGTTTGTGCATTGTCAGGTTTAGAAACTGACTCGCCCTTTCATTCTGCATTGAGCAGTTTCTGTTTACACAAAGAATAATGAACCCAGTATTTATACATGGCAAAGCAGAGCTGTAATGAGTCTGATTCAGAGGAAAATCTCTACTGTCTTCTAGAAAAAAGTATATTAACTAAATTGTTTATGATCTGTACTACTATAAGAGTTTATATGAAGTGATAAAAAATGGCAAGAAGATTGGTAAAATCTGATTTAGCAAATCTAATTAATATAGATTATATTTTAAAGGAATTTACAAGAATATAATGATTTTTACAATGTTGTAATATCTGAAATAATTCAGTTCACTTAAGATAGTTTCTTGCTATATGCTTATTTTAAGGAGAAAAGTTTGAAACAGACTCAGCCTGAAATGATCACAATGTTACTTATTGTGATCTCATCCCACATATCCACCATCAGTTATGGTTCTTATGTGTCTCTTTTATGGATATACTTACATCATTCTCCAGGATACAAAAAGTGAAAATTCACATATGTGTTCTAACTTAACATGGAAATAAAAGACAACCTTGCACAGCTTCAGTGAGATTAGACAGAAAGAGCTGCAAAACTGAACACCCAGTGCACTCCTCTAAAAGGGATAATGAAATTTACACATGAGGGTTTCCAAGCTGAGATTGTCTTCCTGGAAATGTTTTCTTAGAGATGATTCACAGCAAATAGAAGCATATCATTCTCACAGGAAAGTTTGTGGCTAATCACACTTTATGGTTTCCTTATTTCAATAGATGGATAAAGCTTTCAAAACCATGATAAAATCAATAGAACTTACAAAGAGACTTAACAGTTCCTACTACTCAAGAAAATAAAACGAGAGTTTTTGAACTTGAAAAATTATAGCTGAAGAGTAAATGCATGTCTAAGGTAATTTTATATTTTTCTAATCTAGTAAATTATATGCTCATGTTGCCTTTTCCACAACCAAATTACCTATTAGTTTATTGATTTACACCAGGGATACTAACACCTGGCTTAATGGCTTTGGCTCCCCATTTTGACGCCAACTATACATCAGAATTACTTATAACACAACCCTTGAGGCAGCCACTAACTCTAATTTGGAGCCCAGATTTGAGCTAAATGTATTTGTTATGATAAACGCGAGTTTCAGGTAGGGGAAATATAAAGATACATGTTTTAATGATATGTCCACGCCTTTTCTAGGGTGTGGTGGGAGGGATAAGAGGCCTTTGCCAGGGGAAAACCAGGAAAGGCTGTCAGGACAAGCACAAGGGCGCTTTCAATTTTACCTTCAGCAAAATCTTCCATAGCCCGAGAAACATCAACCAAAGGAGGTCACCTGCTTATATATAATAAATCACAAACTCTTAGGGCTGAAAAATGTCTTCAGAGATACATCATCCAACCTTTGATCAGATGCATCGTCCTCCATTCCAGCACCAAGAGTGGAATTCCTGATTCTTTCTCAATATCTCAGTAGCTGGGAAAATCACCGCTCCTTTTGGCAGCTCATCTGATCTGTAAGCAGCTTATGTTGCTAGATATTTTTTTCCCCCTTTGGGTAGAAAAGTAGTCTATTTCTCTATAACTTTCATCTCCCATCCACTGATCCTATTTCTGTCCTATGTGCCCCCATAGAATGACTTCTATTTCTTTCGCATTTTAGCTTCTTAAATATTTGAACATAGGTTTTTACCTTCCATAATACCCTTCATGTCTCCTTCAGCTTTTATGATTTTGGATAATCCTTTCCTATCCAGTCTTAAATTTCCTAATCTATAAAAGAACAGATTTACTAGTAGAACGCTTTATATATGAAAAGTGAGTGAAAAGTTTAGAGCCCCAACTATTTATTTGCTCCCCCACTGGCTGTCTTAGAAATCCCTCTGGCAAATACATCTGTGGAAGCCAAAAGCTCTACAGGGGCGAGCTTGAGAAATGACAAGATATGTGGATGCTACATTTTTGTCTAGCTGTAAATTTCTCAACTATTTCTTAAATACCTATTCATTTTAGGCATTGCTGAAGATAGCTTTAATCCAGCTCACTCTCTTCTGAACATGGAGGGTGGGTCTTCAATAAATTTGTTGAAATGAGGGATGTCTTCAATAAATTTCCCAGTTTAAAAATCAATCAACTTCAAAATTGAATTCAAGATATGCAAACTATTTTACTACAAAGGCTCTTTTCCTGCCTTTGTTACAGAAAAAAAAATCTGTCATAATTAAACCCTTTAATAGTATACTTAAACACTAAAAGTTCAATGGCCAGAGCCATGACTGATGCAAATGTCAGGGATGAACTCATACAAAAACCTATTCTTGCATATAAAAAACGCCTTTTAAAGAAAGACGCTTTCCTCCTCACACCTCTGAAAATTCTATGAAATATCAATACATTTCCTTATAGATCCTCCCATATTATTGAATGAAGCAAGTACCATGAACATCTTCTAGTCTGCGATTCAATGAGCAAAATATAGGCAATGAATGTTGCTCTGTTTGTTTTCTGACTCTCTGATATGATTTAAATTTCAGAATAAAGAGTTATTTACATACAAAACAATCATGTTCTAGTCATTAAGACTATTTTCATCTCAGGATAGAGATATATCAGAGTGGCAATTTTAATTATGGTTTAATTTTCCAGCATATAAATAATGAGAAAATTTTGAATCAGTGAAAATTGTGTAAAATACCCAACTTGTGAATGAGATGAACCTATTTTGATTTAAAAAAATATTTTTAAAATTACTGACACAATCTTAAATTATATATGTATCATATATCAATAATATATATATATATATATATATATTATATAAATAAAATCACTCCCTATACTAAACCATTTTCTTTTTCCAAGAGAAGCAGTGATGTCAGAAGTTGATTTGCTCATGTAAGACCTATTGGTTCTTTATAAATTGCTAATATTTTTGCAGCAGCTGTAGCTAATTAAAATTCTGGAGATGGAACGTGAAATTATAATAAGAAAGTAAACATCTGTGATCAGCATTACAAATTAAAACATAGCTTCTATTTTCTTCTGCTGTATTTCTTATCATATCATATATGTTTTATTACGCACATTCCTGTTTTCAGTGAAATGTAGGGAACTGAGGTCTGTGGTGGGAGAAAGAATTGTGTGTCTGAAATAGTTGCTACTCAACGTGTGGTCAGAGCAACAGCATCAACATTATCAGGGAGTTTGTTAAAAAACTTAGGATCTCAGGCCCTACCCCAGACCTTCTGAATGTCAACTGTTAAATATCATGTTTTATTTATTTTTCCCTGAAAAATTTCATCTTACTTTTTAAAAATTGAAATTATTGGGGTGACAATGGTTAACAGAACTACATAGGTTTCAAGTGTACAATTCTATAATACATCATCTGTATACTGCATTGTGTGTTCGCCACCCAGAGTCAAATCACCTTATTTTTAATTCTAGTGATAGCTGTCATTAAATTAAAGAGAAATAAAAATATCTATAAAATACTATTGGTCGTATGCCAAAATTTCAAAAATTAAATGTCTATTGACTACATCTAGTAAAGACAAGAAAATCAATTACTTTAAACTCCTTCTAACACTCCAACACAATATGTTTGTATAGGTTCAAGTTTTAGACACTTAAATATTATAAATTTTTGTTTTCAATATTTTAAAAAAACATTTTAAATAGCTTAGAATAAACTGTAATTTTAAATGCTTGGGTATTACTTTAAGTCCTCTTGAACTTGTTACAATATATATTATAATAATTTTCCCATTCCTGAAAATTTTATGTTTATTTTGTTTTGTCTGTTGGAGTGAACTGTTAAATTCTATATTTCTTTCTTTGGATCTGTCAGGTTTTGCTTTAGGAATTTAGAGCTCTGTTTTTAGATGCATACATGTTTTTAATTTTTATAGCTTCCTAATGGGTTGATTTGTTATCATTATTAAATGCCCCTTTTTTATCCCTCATAGTAAGGGATAAAAACTACTCCTGTGTGGTGTCACTCTTACCCCAAACTTTGTGTTCTATTATTGTTATAGATAATATTTAT
>NW_017732328.1:9658-17260 GCF_001890085.2 Hipposideros armiger | reverse complement strand
TTTTTTGGGGGGGACTCAAATCAGTTTTATTTGAAATAGCCAAATTGGAAATAATTCAAGTATCTATAAACACATGAAGGAATAAACAATTAGTTTTTCAGTCTATATTTACTCTCTCTTTTATTTTATTATTATTTTTTAATGTGTGTGTGTGTAGACTAGAATTCTTCCATAGTGTCACATTCCTAAGAACTCTGTTTAGTATTTCTTTTAAGGCAGGTCTTCCAGCAGCAAGTTTTCTCTGTTTGGGTTTACCTGGAATGTATTTATTTCATATTGGTTTTGGAAAGAGTTTTACTGTACATAAGATTCTTGTTTGGTAGCTTTTTTCTTACTTTCAGCGATTTCAATGTGTTACAACACTGTTTTCTAACCTCCATTGCTTCTGATAATAAATCTTCTGTTAATTTTATTGGGGTTACCTTGCTATTTTTTCTCTTGCTGCTTTTGGGATTTTCTCCTTATCTTTGACTTTCAACATTTTGACTATGATGTTTCTGGATGTGAGACTATTTGCATTTATCCTACCTGCCATTTGTTGAGCTTAGTGGGTGTGCATATTAATGTTTTCATCAAATTTGGAAAGTTTTTAGTAATTATTCCTTCAAAAAAAAAAGTGTGCTCATCTCTTTGTCTTCTCTTTCTGGTACTCCTATTATGTGTATGTTGGAAGTGTTTACTGGTGTTCCAAATTTCTTTGAGGCTATTTTTCTCAGTTGTTTTTTTTTTTTTCTCTGTGTTAAAGTCTGCATGATCTCTATAGTTCTATGTTTATGTTCACTTATTTTTAGATCTATAGTTGAGCTTTCCTAGTGATTTTTCATTTTGATCATTGCCCTTTTCAAACACAGACTCTCCATTAGTCTTTTTTTAAAAATAATTTCTATCTTTATTGCTATTCACTACTTTGAGTCATTGTCCACCTACCTGTCTTTAAGTCTTTCAAAGTCTTTATTCTTTTAATACATTTATAATAGCTGCTTTGAAATCTTTATCTTCTAAGACCAACATCTAGGCCTACTCAAAGGCAGCTTCTATTGTCTGCTTTATTTTCCTGTGCATGGATCATGCTTTTTCTATATTTCCATGCCTTGTAATTTTAAATTATCATTGTTCTGGAAGCTGGATGTTCAAGATAATTTATGTAGCAATTATTTTGTGTTATATTGATGGATCCTATATCTCCTAATAAAAGGAGTTATTTCTTTTTCTTCAAATGTGACTAATTTCAATGGCTAAAGAACTATTGGTTAATAATCTTTTAACTGAAAATGATAATTTGTTAATCTTCTAGGTTTCAGTATTGTAGAGAAGTCTAATATTAGATTGACATATTTTCACTTCCAGAAAGTTAAAAGTGTTTTCCTTTTTTGTTTGGTGATGAAGTTATTTGTTAGTTTTATTTTGCAGTTATCATTTTTTTCCTACCGACATATTTGTAATATTATTTACTTTTGAAATTGTATCTTTTATCCAGCTGAATGATCATTTTTGTCCTCTAAAGTTATTAAACTGGCAATCAGTGAGAACTTTGTAAGGGCAGTCTCAGTACAGTTACCTTCCACTATATATCTGATAATATTCTCCATTCCATTTGTTCTATTACATTATTCAAGAATATGTGATCCTAAGAGACACTTTTTTGTTGACCTTCATAAGTTTTCTTAGACTAGAATTTGTTTTGTTGTTGACACTCCAAATATTTACCTTTTGAGTCTCATATATGCTCTCAAGGATGGTGAGCAGAATTTCTTCCCTTTCCTTCACTATCTGCATAGTGTATTTTGAATGTCCTTTGGATCTTAAGCATCAAGGACATTTCTAAAATAGTTACTGTTTTCAAGTCTGTTCTTTGATGAATCCTCTGTGTTGGGTCTCAGCATACACAGCAAGCTTTCCCATCAGCCAGGCCTGTACACGAAGTTCTGAGGATGACTCTATACAGCCTTTTCCACGGTCATCTGCCTTGCATATCAGTGGCAATCCCAATTGTGTTGCAGGGGACACCTTTAGTTGTTATTTTAAAAAATCTTTTTGCTATACTCTCAAAGGGTAGAGCACACTACAATAAACATAATATTTTGTGAATTCAGTAGTCTCACTATTTTCTCCATGCCTGTCCTCATCTCCAGAATGTGGATCACTAAATTAGGTAGTCTGAGTAGAATTTTTCCAGGGTTCTTTCAGAAATCCATTCTATTAGGACTGCTAGACCTAACTTACCCTAAATATACCTATTTATAAAGTCATAAGGACCACTTAACACATTTTATCTATGGTAACTGAAATGAGAAAATGCCCCTTGATTACTCAATCCTCAAAGGATTTTATTAACTAAAAAAAATCAAATATCATTAAAAAACTGTGAGAAATATTCTTTTGGTTACAAATTACTGATCTACGTTTTACATAAAAGTAAAATTCAGTTGCCCCTCAAATGCTGTTCCAGCTGCAGCTTATAGATAAATGAGACTGACCAGCTATGAATAATTGTCCTGATTTGCTTAGATTTCTGGTTTAGGGCATGCAAATATGCTGCTCTTTCTGAAGGCTTATATAGGACCAGAGAAAAATATTTAATATAAAAATGTCTGAGAACGTCACCTTAAAAAGAAATTATTTGCATGACCCGTCCAGGTTATTTTGCATTCTTTCAACAGTCCAAAAAGAATGTGATATTTTTATGATAGTAATTTTAGGTATTTTTTTATAAGCCTAAATTCTAATTTCAGTGGTATTATAAACTTTACCTTGCTAGTGATGCATTTTGTGCTACCCTCCTAAAATCAGGTGGCTAGATGTCACATAATACTGGCTTTATTTTTTGAATGAGAAAGGAGAACTTTCAGAACTTGAATATTTGCATATTAAAGCCAGAAAAGTGCACTGAAAGAGCTCACAGCCTGAATGCAAAGCTTGTTTTTTATATGAATGCATGTCTTTGAGAGGGAAAATTATGTATTCAAACCTTAAGCCGTTCATATCTTCAAATCTTGAAGCAATACCTAAAGAGAGGCAACCAAGTTCAGTAGACTAACAGTCAAGTTAACTGGACTGTTCTTGGGTTTAACCTGAACTCTGGATTTACCTCCCCTATCGTTTCATTTCCTCTTTAAAAGAAAAAAATAAAACAGTTCATTTCAGATGTTAAGATATAGTCCATTTAATCATTATGCTACTTAAAAAATAGCTTTTCTCAGAGTGTAGTTATAAAATGCAAAATTTATAAAATAATATAAGTGAAATAAAATAAACACAAAAATAAGTAAAATAAATTTAGAGTAAAACTAGAGAGCCGGAGCTATCTACCTTTATGTCATACTAGTGTTTTTGTTGTTGTTTTTAATTCTATGTTCACAAACCATTTTTTTTCCTCATCATCTTCCATTTTCCTATGCTAACAAAGCAGAGTTGGTTTCCCTGAAATTAAGGTTAAGGTGAAATAACTATCAGAATAATCATATTGCCATATGACCATGCTGATAATCAGAGGGCTAGGAAAAACTATGAAATGCAGGAGACGTGCAATGATTGAAATTATGTGAATTTTGACAAAGCCCTACTTAAACAACATAGTAAAATTAACCCTAACTTACAACAGAAGAACTTGAGGCAGACTAACATGTGAGGTCCATGCGATTAGATTCTTTTGAAGTTCACTTTTGTATCTCCCAAATTAAAAGAACCCCTGTGTATAGCAGGTGCTCAATAAATGAGTTTAATGTGCTTATTTTATCTTGTTCCATGGAAAGAAACTCGTTGGCTGTTTATACAAGGTATATTTTAAGAATTGTGTTTGGATGCTCTGTTATATTCTTCACTTGCTACACTGACTTCCCACTGATTCTTCCCAATTTCAAAAGGAAGAGGAGACTGTCAGACCCATCCCTGTGCCTCACTTTCACAAGACTTGTCCTCTGCATGGGAGAAGTGTCTTAGTTTACATAATGTAGCTTCGTCTCATTTCACTTTTCCAAAGACAAGTGTTTTATCAAAAAGTGATTAATCAGCTCTAGTCGATATGTCGACCTTATGTTCCAACCGTCTTTGCAACTAGTCTGCATGAATGCAGCACCTTCGTTTTAATTAATTGATTCTTACCTTCTTCCTAGATCATGTAATTACACCTTTTCATCATTCCTTATCTCATGACCCAGTTGTCAATTGTAGCCTTTCTTTATTGGTCACTGTTGATGGATTCTTGCCCTTGTAGGCTTACTGCTATCTCAAAGCTCTCCTATACCTGGGGTTTGTATTTTCTCTTGCTAGGACTTATTTGTGAGATCAAAGCCATACCCTTGAAAAAAAAAAAAAAAAGTAAAGTGCTCTGTATCCTTTGGGCCTCATATCCTATTAAACAGATAATACTTTCTTTTAGAAACTATCTTTGAGTTACAACCCAGACTCTTGACACATCAAACAAGTGGTTTTTTTGAGTTCTTTACCATTGTCCATGTTATACTATAAATCATGGCCCTGATTTAAAAATATAATGGCAATGTCTCTCACTATTTCAAAAGGCTTCCTACAAACCACTTATTTTCTATATTTTTAATTATTTACACGACTCACTCTGTTAATCGGTGTTTTAAGACCCTCTATCCCATTATAAAAAAAAAAGAAAGAAATCTGTATACCCAACATAAAGCCGTCATTCTCTAGCCCTCACCCACATCACCACTGTTATTTTTCATCATCGTTCCTTTCATTTTACTTTCCAGCCACACATAAGTTCAGTTGTTTCATATAAAAACAAATGCAGTATGTCATAGGCTCTTCCTTCCTTCTACACTGCTTTTCCTATCTTTTTTGGTAAATTTTACACATCTTTGAAGACCCAATTAAAAAATTTTCTCATTGTAAATGGTACGATTTCATTCTTCTTTATTTATATGTCAACTATAATTGAATACATATATATAGTCATTGGACATGGAGTATAGTGTGGGAGTGGAGTCAAGGGAATTGTAATAGATATGTATGATATGGGGGGGGACTGGGGCAGTGGATTGGGGGAGGGGAGTTGTCACTTTGAGGGGTAAAAAGTATAACTATTGCACTGTGTTGTACAACTGAAACAAATTTTAAAAATGTGTATTTCACAATAAAAAAATATTATATGTATACACATACATATAACAGATGGTGCCAAAAAATGGTATATATGTGGACACTTTGGTCAGCGTTGTTCAAGCAGTAGTTGCCGTAATCAGAAGTGTCTGGATGCTGATGGTAACCACATTCTAGCACCTCTTTCAATTGCAGAAGTCAAACATGACTTGTATTCATCTTTTGTTATCTGTATATATTGAGTATTACAATGTGAATACAGTTTTCATTTCTGAAAATGTGTATACTTTTCTTGGAACCGTGTGTGTGTGTGTGTGTGTGTGTGTGTGTGTGTGTATACATATATATAGCTCTCATCTCTGTCAAGTGGTTCCAGTTGCAAAGTCTTTAAGAACAGTGAAAAGGAGCAGGATTTGAATTCTAGCTCTGCTATTGTAGTGCTGGGCCTCACAGCATTCACTACCTAGGTGTTTCTTAAGTGTACCTAGAGTTGAGTCTGACTTGTTGCCCTGCCTCTGTCTTTCTTGTCTCGGATATTTTCTTTACACATTCATAGTGCGTCTTCTACAATGGAAATCTAACCTTGTCACTATATTCTTTTGATGAAGTCTCTTTGCTCTCAGAATGAATCAGGACATACAACATAATTATTTGGTCTCTGCTTACCCTCTACATAACGTACATTTGTATTCACTTTATGAAGTAATTTATATTTTATTTATGTATTTATATTTTATTATATATGTATATTAAATATATTTATATTTAAATTATATTTTTCAGAGGTCTGATTATCAAAAATTATAATACATTATAATTTTATGCATTCTGATTTGAATTGTGGTCAAATATAACCTATGGAAATTTTCCTGATACATTATCAGCTAGTTGTTTACAATGTTATAATTGTATTACTTGTTCTGAAGCCTATTAGGTCCATGTTCCTTCAGAGAATTATTATCTAGATTTGTGACTAATTTTATTATTTGCAATACTGTCTTAACATTTTTGCTTGTGTTCAGGATATATGTAAACATGTCTGATTTAGTACCGTCTACAAACGTAATGAGCAGGATTTCTTTCACAAATATTTAAAATTATTTAAATATTCTGTAGAAAAGACCTGGGTAAAAGCAACACATTTACTTAGAATTTCACTCATCAAAATGAGACATCACTCATTATTCATTTGATATATACCTAACAAAATAAAATAATTACAATGTTGATTTTTTTTCACAGTTTGATTTTAATATTCCTTTTTTGGTTAAGATTTATGCAAAATAACTTTTTTCCTTCCATTTTTAATACTTCTTCATGCTTTTTTTCACACACATAAGCTTTCTGTTTACTTTCACTTGACTGAAATCCAAGAGAGATTTCTTTCCAGTTACTATATTTGAATAACAGTCATAACCAAGAAAGGGCTAGAGATACACAAGTCACTGCTCAGAACCACAATCATGTCACTTTTATGGCACTGGCCTTAAACAGGACATATTTATATTATATTAACTAACAATTTAGCAAGATGCTGGCATCTCCACTGCGTATTCACTCATCCACTCACTGATTCAATAATATTGTTTATTTATTACCACCCAGGCACAGTGCTGAGTCCTGGGGGCAGGAGCAATAGGACTCCATGTGTCATAACACCCACAGCCTGATGAAAGAGAGATAAGTAAACAATTACAAAGCAGTAGGATAAATCCCTTAGTGAGGAGATTCAGGATAGCATGAGCCATGAGCGCACAGAGACATCAGGAAAGATATTTTAAGGGAAATGGCAGCTAAGATAAGACTTTAAGAATGAGAGAAAATTAATCAGGAAAAGGTCGAGCGCAGGGGCCAGATGAAAATATAGAACATTACGGGGAGAGATATTATGAAATGCAAAGGTGAAGCAAAGTCTGGAAGATCTGGGGAAATGAAATTAGTACCAAATGGCCGGAGAGTGTTGGTGTGTTCAGTCTTGAGTGTCTCTAGAGGGGGCAAGAAAGGAAGTGACAAAAGATGGAGTTGAAACAAACAAAGCCTTTTCGGGTCCCATAAGCCATGTTTAGAATAGAGATAAATAAGACCTAAATCAATATTGGAATATGGTAATTGCCATTATCCTATTAGTTTTCCAAGCAAACTAATATCCTGTGCTGTAGTCCAGGGAGGGTATTTGTTGAGAATATTGCATTCTCTTCTGTCTTTCTGGGATGCTCTTCTCTATTTCTACCTTAACCCCACACATTCCTTGCTGCTTCCTTCATATGGCACATCCCCTCATGAAATCTTTCTTTGCATTCACTCAGTAAATGCATTTTTTCCTCTCTGAATCTGCATAACATTTTTTCCTCGGATTTGCAATGTTAAAGTCTTCCTTGACATCGAGCTATTTATAAACTTAGTTTCTCCTACTAGGACTAGTCCATTGAGAGAAGGTACTAGATAATTATCTTAGCATCCCCCTTTCAATACTGTTTCATCAATTGTTAAATTAACAAGTATTGTGTCAGTCACAATGGAGAGTGAAGAAAA
>NW_017732328.1:0-6778 GCF_001890085.2 Hipposideros armiger | reverse complement strand
GCCTGTGTTTCTTTCTTCAGTTCTCCTTGGCATGTTTTGGCTATCGTATCACTAGCTTCATAAAGTAAACTGATCAGCTTTTGTGCTTTTTCTATTTCCCAGAGGGTTTTGTATAATATAAGGGTGAACTACCCTTGGGAAGTATAGTAGAATCTGTATGTAAAGACATCTATGTCTCCGTTATGTTTCTATTGTTTGCAATTTGTTTGTTTGTAATGCAGATGGAAAGAGTGATGCATATAATTCCCATTTTCAATTTCTTGAGACTTACTGATTTATTCAAAATTTTTCTTTCTTCTTGAGCTAATTCTAGTATTATATATTTTTCCTGAGAATTTAACATTCTTAAAACTATTGTGCTGTTGCTCTCTACTTCGCTTATTAGTTCCTTTAGTTTTATTTTTTTAATCTTGTGTCTTTGATTTTGTTATGTTGTTTGACATAGTGTTTTGTTGTGGTTGTTATTCAGTTTTTCTTAATAGATTTCTTGAGATGTAGTTCACATACCATAATATTCACTCATTTCAATAATATATTTTAGTGCATTTTTGTACAAAAACAGAATTGTGCAACCATAACTACAATCTAAATATAGAATATTTTCAACACCACAAAAAGAAACACCAAAGTCATTAGCAGTCTTTCCCAATTCTTTCCAACCCAATTTGCAACCCCTAGGAACAAATAATCTAATTTATATTTTATGAACTATGCTGTTTTAGACATTTTCATAAAAGGAATAATATACTATGTGACCTTTTATGGCAGACTTGTTGTACTTAGCACAATGTTTTCAAGATTCATCCATGTAATGTGTATCAGTACTTCATTCTTTAAATTGTCATATAAAACTCCATAGTAGAGATATAGCATATTTTGTTATTTAACTTAATTTTTTATATCTATGATTTTTTTAACCAAGGGATTATTGAACATTATATTTTGTAGTATCCAAATATGCAATTTAAAAATAATATATCCTCCAATAAAAAAATTAAAAAAATAAAATAAAATGCATTTCAGTCCTAATAAATAAATAAATAAATAAAAATAATATATCCTCTTGCCAATAAATTTAACTAACTCCTTTAGAATACAGTAATACCTTGGTTTGTGAGCATAATTTGTTCTGGAAACAAACTATTCGTATTGCAAGACATCACTCGTGTACCACATTAAAATGTATTAGAAATGTTTGCTCCTCTTGCAGAACACTCGCAAACCACATTACTCACAACACAAGGCTTTACTGTTTATGGATATTGTGAATTAAATATTCCCCTGACTTATGCAAATTAGTACTCTGTGACACCTGTTTTTAATCCCAAGTAACAACAAAACTGATTTTGAAATATGAAATAGTCTTATGAAAAGTTGCAATCAAAATCTGAAGAAACAATAAAGAGATAACCATTCTCAATTTGTTTATTGACTCATTTCAATGAACATAAAGAAGCTT
This sequence comes from Hipposideros armiger, assembly GCF_001890085.2. Classification (NCBI taxonomy): domain Eukaryota; kingdom Metazoa; phylum Chordata; class Mammalia; order Chiroptera; family Hipposideridae; genus Hipposideros; species Hipposideros armiger. Next base: position 5,319 of record NW_017732328.1, on the reverse strand, counting down.
CTATTTAGGTTTAAAGCACTAAATGCCATGATTTGTTGTGTGCCTTGATGTAGAAGTATTTAGATCCAGTGAGAAAAGACATCTGTAGGGGGGGCTTGATTTAGACTACCAAAAAGACATGACTTGCTAATATTTAGAGACCTTCAATAGTGGGGTATAGCCCTTGTCTCTATTGAATGGGTATCTGACACACAGTGAGACACCTCAAGTTGAGTATCCACCTAAATTCTGGACTCCAGGATATCCAAATAAATACTCTTTCAACTTTAGAATGCAATACTCCATTAAGCAGCTCTAACAAACTTTCTAGCTAATAAAATCATTCCCTCTCTTATATTAATTGAGTTAGTCAAATTTGAAATAACATGATCATTGATTTCTTACTTAAACCAGGGTACAGTTTTAAAAATAAGACAAACTGAAACTTCAAAATTATTTTTCAAATTATGCCTTACATTTATGTTTTAAATACCTGAATGTAGGCAGGTTCTATTTTAAAATATTTCTAGCACACTGTCATCTCTAGCAATAAGTCTCAAAAGAGTTAGCACATCTGAGTCATTGTAATGAGATTGACATGTTACTGTATATAAGAGTGAAATAAATTCATAAATGTTCCCAAACCCCCAGCCATTAAAGATGTTATATAATAGTATGAATATTTTAAACTGTCACATAGAACACACTTTTAGAAGTCAGATATTTCACGAGAGGGTATGTTTTCTCTTTCTGTATTTACTCATTGGGGTTTTATAGCCCAGAGCATGGAGACCCTTTCTTATTCCTCCTAAACAGCAGTAATTTTGTTTCTTTGTATTTAACTGAATCTTCCAACTGATGTACCCAAAACTTCCTTAAACAGCAACATGAACATTTAGGTGGCTTTCGCTATAACTGTGAGCATTTAGAATCATACAATTTGTCTCACAGAAATTATCTAGTTCAACAATATCTGAATTTGGCTATCCAGAAATACTGTAGCTCCCACTGACCATATCTGTGCTTGTGGCCATTTTTCAAATGAAATGTTAAGAAGCCCTCCATTTTCTTTTGCAGCCTCCAAATGGCTCTGGGATAGTACACAAAGTGTGTGATATCTTTTACCAGAGATATGGTCACATTAATACAGTCATACCAATTTAAGAACTAAACAAAGGTGTGTTTAGGTTTTTAGAAATGGTCCACTGCATTTGCAAACGATCCACGGTCTGCAGTAGTTTGTATAAATGCCAGCAAGCTTCCTAAGGTAGCTGGAATAAGGGAAGGCATCCCTTTCACAAAGTCATTCCTCATATTTTCAATAAGGCAAACACATTTTCTGGTTCTTCCTAAAGTATCCATTTTTTTTATACACAAATTTTAGCCATCTACTATGATGATCTCATTTGCAATTAAATGTATGAATAGTCAAAAGTAGGTAAATGTCAACTTTCCCCCAATACTTTTTTTGACACAATTTTCCAACAGTTGTGATTTTCCATTTATAAAATATTTAATGTGATGCCCTATCTTCCCAGAAAGTCATAGACAGGTAATAAAAATTTATTTTCTCAATCAAAACGAAGAAACCCCATGGTATTGGGAAACCCTAGCTGAGCACATATATACCTCTAGTTTCACTGCTAAAGAAACGCAGTCTTTTGCATTGATCTTCACCACAAGTCTGTGAGTGACAACTAAACTGTTACATGTGACACAATTAAAAAAAAATGAAGGACCATCTATTTTTATAAATAAAACCAATTATCATTTATTATTAAATTAGCAAACTAGTGTATTGCCAAAAACTGTTTTGTGTAATTATAGGTAATGCCCAAATAAGGGCTTTGTCCCAGCGTTTACCCATATTCTTTTGTTTCATTGACTATGGAAATCGAAAGTCTATCCCCCACTGCCTCACCCCCCACACACTCTTCATAATAGCTATGACCAACATCTTTTCGCACAAAGGACTATTCTTCAAATTGATATTTAACATTCAGTAATAATGTAACTACCAGTTTGCTAAATGTTACGTGAAAACCAAACGTTAATTCCTCTAGGCATACTTCTCCCTTTTCTTGTGTCTGAAGGGATCATCTTGCCTAAAGCATTAGTTGTTGGCATCACCTCGTGACTTTCAAAGTCCAACTTTTTGTGCAACTTCTCGTATGTACTATTCTCTGCCATTGGCTGGGACTCCCACAATTCTGATATTCACTTCGGAGCCTTTGTCTTCTAGCAAGGAGAACATACAATGAGTACTGGGTAGGGGGAGAAGTAGAGATGGTAATATACTGTCGTTTTTTGCTATATCACAGCCATCACTCTTCCTCTCTATCACTTTAACTCCTGGTCATGTTGTCCCTGGCTCTCAGGGGCCTCGCTCTCTTTCCAATATGCCTTGTTTGGAAGGGCACATCATTGACATGTGCATTTGTCATATTTGTGTGATTAAACTCAATTAGAATTAACTTCTCTGATACACTATTTATTCACTGAAATACAAACCTATTATATTTCTTGGGAATGTGTATGATTACAAATAACAGAAACCCTTATGGTGACTTAAATAAGTGTTTGTTTTCTTATATAAATAGAAGTCTAAAAGTATTTATGCCACGGATGCTGAAGCCCCTTAATGATAATTTTAGAATTTCAGGCCATATTCATCTTTATGTTCTTTCTTGCTTAAAATGCAAGCATTTATCATTATGTTTGTCACTTGACAATCAGGAATCACATGACATGTATAAGATTGGATGACAGGCAGGATTTGAACGCAGATCTGTTTTGCTCTTAATCTTGTGGTCTCCCCCTGCCCTACCCCCAAAGCAGTCTCCCGTCCTAAGTAATCGTATGTGTGTGTGTGTGTGTGTGTGTGTGTGTGTGTATCAATCTGAGAGTTAAACAAATCTTTACTAGACAAAAAGGCTAGACATAAAATAAAGATGGTGAAAGATGAGAAATTAGTTACTTTGTAATCTCAGCACACAAGAATGTTTTCTTCAGTGAATCTATATTAGGCTTATTAACAGAATAGAAAACCAACAGGCCCCAGGTTACCTGTCAAAGATACACTGCCAAATTATGACTAAGATAGATCTTAATATTATCTCTTCAAACAGTCAGCAGTGATCAGATATCTACTCCTCTGGGCTGAAAAAGCTGTAGGTGGATGCAGTCATCTCACTGCACAGTTTCATATTGGCATCTTTGAAATAGCTAAGCAATTATTTAAATAATATTTTGTCAGCTGTGTTTCAGTGTTTTTGTTTTTATTTGGGAGCATGATTCCCTTATAATCCCATCATAACTGCATCCTCTTAAAACACCAGCATCTCGTAACTATCATCATATCAAAGATATTGCTGGACAACTTTAATCGCCAAATTCATCCTCTCCCATCCTTCCCTGAAGAGTTAACTTAGTAGTAAGGTAACAAATACTCTAAAATTCTTACAAAAGACAATTAAGGTGCTGTTTCTGATTTTCTGTACCTGAGAGTCACAATCAAAACAAAAGAAATGGTTTACCTACATTTGTGCTTTGGCATTCTTTTATATTTTCTAAAAAATATGAAAATCCAAAATGGTATAGTTATTTCAAGAATGCAAGTCTCATATGGTAATAAAAGTTGTGGGTTTATGACAGGTTTCCATTGACTTTTTAAAAATCATATACATCATCTTGAGAAATGTCAAATAATTCATGTAATATGAATGTATATGTATATACACACACACTCATGCATTCTATCGATGATTATGATGAAGATGGCACAATGAAAAAATTACCAAAAAAGCTAGTATTTACTGATTTAATATGTTTCAGAGAAAGTTCTTAGCATGTTTATGTGAGTTAATCTAAACCACTGAATGTTCAGAAGCTGGTTAGCTCCTAAATGTTTAGATATATAGCTTCTGACAGGTGATCATGTCTCACCCAAATATACGCTATAAGGCATCTTGATTAATAAGTATGTCAATTTGCTCTCCATGTAGCTATGCTTTTGGTGCTAGTGATTATTTGGTTTTCCTGGTTATGTCTATATACAGTTAATTAACATTGAACAAGTCTTTTAGAGTAATACAGGAATCTTTACTCCATGGACAATATTCTCCCAAAATTTTTGAGGGGAGGAGGAGAGTAATTACAAACATTATTTAGTGAAAAGCAATGTGCATAAAATTTGAGACTATTTTAAATGCTGACTCTACTACCTTACATGTCTTCACTTAGGGAAGGTCAGGTGGATGTGGGTTTTAGTATTGGTGTTACTATATAATTTAGTGTGTGTGTGTGTGTGTGTGTGTGTGTAAAATTTATTGAGGTGATGTTGGTTAATAACATTATATAAATTTCAGGTGTACAACTTTATAATATGGCATCTGTATACTCTACTGTATGCTAGCCAGCCAAAGACTAGTCTTCTTTCATCATCATGTATTTGACCCCTTTACTCTCTTCAAATTTGAATTTCATGTCAAAAGTGTTCAAGAAAGAGGTAGAATTTAAGAAAAAATATTCTAAAAATCAACTGGAAAGACAGTTTAAAAGACAAATGATTTAGAAGCTTGGAGGTTTTATTTTAAGTGAAACTAAGGATAAAACAACTAGGCATGCATTATTTAGCAAATAAATAAATGAATATGGAAATATCAATCTCACAGAAATATAAAAAGAGTTGAAACAATAGGAGATAACTATGAATCACAAAGATATAAAGAAGGTTAAACATTTTTGGAACGGCTGACCAATGCTGAAGAAGATATGTAAGTACAAAATAGATGGAATCTCCCACATGCAGAATTGAGTGAAACCCTTTAAAACAGAACTAGCAACCTGGTGAAGACACAGGTAAAGATTCCGCTTCTGCTGTTTGTGTGAGGAAGGGGATGGCTAATGGAATCCCGTATGCAGGAGAAAACCATTTAGTACACATTTTCTGTATATACACACACATACACAATATGAAATCTGGAATTTTAAATTGAAAACCTTTTATATATATATATGAATATATAATGTATACATTATATATACATATATTATATATGTATAAATGTATACACATATATATTTTACATATGATCATATATATATATACACACACACACACACACACACACACACACACACACACACACACACACTATCTTTTAAAGGTGGTATTGTTAATGTCAATCAACTGCAGGACCAGGTAATATCCACTCCATGGGACATAATTTAAAAAAAGAAATGATCCAATACAGATTCTTCTTTTTAGAAGTATTTTGTAGAGACTTGCAAAATGGCATCAGTACCTAGATAGGAATGTGAAATCAAAAGATGGTACAG
>NW_017732327.1:595931-596831 GCF_001890085.2 Hipposideros armiger | reverse complement strand
CTAGTATGGAAAGATAGACAACAAACAATATGAATGGTGGGCAGAATGGCTCCTCAAAGATGTCCATACACTAATCCCCAAAACCTGTGAATATGTTGCATTCCATGGCAAAGGGCAAGGGACTTTGCAGACATAATTAAGGTTATAGGCCTTTAAATAGGGAGTTCACCTTGATTTGTATGGAGGACTTATCTAATCACATGAACCCTTAAGACAGAAGTGTTTCTGGCTAGAAGTGGAAAAGAGACGGCAGAAGAGGAAACTGGAGATATTCCCTGACTTAGAAGGCTTTGATGAGCAGTTGCTGGCACTGAGATGTACAAAACTGGAGAAAGGGCTCTAGGAACTAAGAGAGGCTCCCAGGTGATAGCCAGCAAGGTCAGTGAGACCTCAGTTACATCAGTACATGGAACTGGCTTCTACCAAGGCATTGAATGAGCTAGGAAGTCTATATTTCCCAGAGCTTCCTGAGAAAAGCCCTGGTGACAAACACTTTGATTACAGCCTTGTGAAATCCAGAACAGAAGAATCGGGATGCCAGCCAGGACTTCTGACCTACAAAATGCTAGAATAATACATTTGTATTGTTTGAAGCCACCGCTACATCTCTGGTAATGTGTCCTAATAGTAATAGGAAACTAATGCAAAACACATAACAAATAAGTAGTATATTAGATAATAGATTAGAAGGTATAAAATGCAAGGTCAGAGGGTTCAGAAATGCTTGTGTGAGGAGACAGGGCAGAGGAAGCATTAAAGTGATGGCCACGTTGGGTCCCATGAAGAAGTGAAGAGTTGAGAAAAGGAGGTCAGGAAGTTGGCCAGACAGACACATGAGAGAAGTCCTCCCAGGCAGAGGAAGCTGCCAGAGGAAAGACTCTAAATCAGACCTGGAGTCTC
>NW_017732327.1:590477-593063 GCF_001890085.2 Hipposideros armiger | reverse complement strand
TTTCTCTTGTTCCTATCAAGGATTTAGATATTAAAATGCCAAATAAGAAGTCAAAGGCCACACATAACCCAAAGAAAGTAAGATGGTTAAGGTCCCTAAACATGTTTCCAATATTCATGAGAAAATGTATAAAATTTTTCTTTAAAGTAGCCTTCTTCTCAACACCTGAGCACAGAAGAATAAATTTTATTAATTGGATTTAGTACTCTTATATTCTTGTACTCACCTGTCATGGACTTTCCTTACACATTCCTTACATAGGTTTGCTATTCATTTACATATGTTTAGTATAATTATAGCATCAAGCGAATTTGTTTAATTAGATATTTTTTAATCATGTAAGAAAATATACCCTATCTCTTAATATACGCACGAAAGATCAAGTCTATAATTCAACAAAATATACTGAATATTCAAATTTATGTTTTAAATTGATATGTGTAAAATTGGTTTGATAATTCAGTAAGGGATTAAGAAATACTTTTCCATGAGGACCATTTCTTTGGGACATTGGGGGCCTTTCTATTGGGTTATGTGTACTTATCAGAGGTTGAGATCTCTTTAAGGGAATCCGTGGACTTTTGAAATATGAAGAAGGATAATCCCAAAACTATACAAAGGTAATAAGACATAAGCTTTCTAGTGTGAATAAAAGCTAGTAATAAGGAATGATCTGATCCATGTACAAAAAGGATGATGGGCTCTGGAAAATTAGGTAAGTGTAAGATATGAATGAAAGGAAGAACAAAATGGGTGACAGATATGTGATCAGATAATCCAAAAGTTGCATATATACATGTATATATATACACATACATATATACATATGTATATACATATATACACATATATATGCATACACACTGCATAAAGTATATATGGTAATAATATTCATAACCAATTCAAATTACTTTCAGAATAATTATTTTAAATTAAAAGTCACATAAACAATTTAAGTTTGATGATGGACAAGACATCAATTCACACAAATCTTTTCAGAAAGAATCCTGTTAAAGTGATATGCCCGTGTAACAAGATAAACACGAATGATCAAGAGTTCAAATATAAAAAAAAGAAACAGACAAGGTCGAAGATAGCTCCTAGTAGTCTACGTTATTTTAAGCATGAAAGAATCTATTATGATTCCAAGAAATTTTACATTTGGGAAAAATTATATAATGAATTAGTATGAAGGGTGCTTTAAGTCTTTTAATTAACCTTAAGGATAGTAAAATAAGAAAAAAAAANTCATCATCAGTTATCAGTCACTTCAAAAAAGGATCATTTTCCTCACATTTAATGAGCATGTGGCAAATATTTATATGTGCCATCAAATGAACTCTTTGAGTTCATGCAGAACCCAAATATCGAGCTTGCTTACGTATCCCAGCTCCTTCAGGTGGGCATGAACACTTGAATGATGGATGTTTAATGTTTCTGCAATCTCTCATGCCGTGTAACATGGGTTTGACTCGATCAATGCCTTTATTTTGTCATCATCAACCTCAGTGGGCCTCCCTGACCAATCAACATCAGCAGCACGGAATTTCGTGAACCATTGTCGGCACTGACGTTCTTGTAGAGCATTGTCACCGTAAACTTTGTGCAACTTTTCACAAGTTTGACACGCGTTCTTCCCTTTATGGAAACAGAACAGTAAAATATGGCAAAAATGCACTGTTTGGTCTTCCATCTTCAACTTGTAAAATCTTGAAAACTCAACTAAATCGCTCAATTTTTTTTAGACTGAAGCTAGAACAGTCAGGTGTCAAATGACAAAGCAATAATATAGACGCGAATGACTCTAGTACTTCCAAAAATGAACTAGTGCCATCAGTTGCACACATGTGTTATGACTTTTCCGACAACCCAATACAATGGCTACCATTCACATATAATGTGCTAGTCATTATAAATAAAAGATGTTTACTTAAGACACAGGCCTTGCCTATTAGGATAGGATCTCACAAACTTTTCTAATTTAACTTTAGTCTGTTGAATAGCTTTCCAACTCTGGGTGAAATTCATATCTTTTGGGGCTTGAAAGTTCACTACATTTACTTGACAGGCCATTGGCTAACTCATTATAGGGCTCCTTCATGTGTGGAGGAGATCAATCAGTGTCCTATAGACAGAGATATATCATGGTTTATAAAGGAGGAAAGGTGAAATCACTCCCGGCAATCAGAAAAGGGACATTTGTGAGCTGCAAAGAGAAAAGTAAGACAATATGAATGATCTCCATATAATAAAAATACCGTATAAGTCTCCTTCCTCCCACCCCCACTTGGGGGAGGAGTTAGTGGTTAGACAAAGAGTCATAAAATACTCTCATGCCCTGAAAGAACACTATAGAACACCATGCTATTGTGGAACAAGGAAAACTAAGGCATTTGTAAAAGTGGCTTGTGTGTTTGGGTGGAAACATTCTAGAATGTCCTAGAACTCTAAACAAAATCATCATGGACAGGATTAAGGCCGTTTACTTCTATGTCTAGTAGGGAGATGGTGGCCAAACCTTGCATGCCCTAAAAATGATTAGCTACAAGTTTATCCAAACTTTGGAGCTCCATCATTTAAATTTCA
>NW_017732327.1:586170-588057 GCF_001890085.2 Hipposideros armiger | reverse complement strand
TGTGGCTCTGAAGTAAAATTGAAAATGAAAATAAAACCATCATAGTTTCATTTATACAATTTTTAAAGGATATTATTCACATAGTGGTGATTTCATTTGTATTATAGGTCTTGCAAAACTTCAAGGCTCAGGATTGGCTTTTCCGTCTCAAAAGTTTGCCAACCCCTGGTCTATACAATAGTCTATACAAGCAGTAGTCAATACAAAATAAATAAAAATTGAGAAAGCAGAGGGTCTTATCAATTTATTGGGACTGGACTAAAACTAAAATGACCTGTTCTATGTGAAAAGACACGCAAGTTGCAAAAGCACATTAAGTAAGCAAGAGTTTAGAACAGGGAGTAAGCGAATCTGTTGTGGCAACAGCGGGTTTAGATGTGCATTAGAATTTGGGGAACAGAGAGAAATTAAACTTCAGTTCTCTCATCCGTGTCATTAACAGTGCACAGGGACAGCGACTCTTTTAAGTCCTAAGGAGAGAAAAGGAATAGATGTAGCTCGCCAGGCCATCTCTTCAGAAGGTGACATTTATAAAATGATAGGACACTAAAAAAATAATAATAAAATAAAAATAAAAAATGATAAGAAGCACTTCTTAAAGGCCAAAAGAGTGAAAATGATACACTGTTCTATAGGAATTAAAAGAAGAGTGAAATCCGAGTGGAATAAGGTAGGTGAACAGACATTGATAGCCCTAGGGCACTGAATCAAATTTCTTCAACTCCATAAGCTCCATGAACATGGTAGTCAAAACCACTGACTAGAAAGAAACAGCATCTTGTTATAACCCAAGATCCTTCCCTCAGGAGTTATGTGTCCTGGGCCATGTAACTTAACCTTTCTAAGACTAAGTATCCTCAACACAGTATGAGAATAATAAAATGCACACTTCATCACTTCATAGGTTAGTTTTTCCAGTTAAAATATATAATTCATAAAAATACTGCCTAGTATATACCAATGTATGTAATACATTTTCGATATTAATGGCAAGAATATGCTTTGCTAAATTAGAAAAAAGTCCTTGATATATATACACACAAGCACAAGAAAATGAAAACAGATAGACCCAGATTAAATACTTGCTGATTCATTAATTGAAGTAAAAAGTAAAAAATAGCATTGACTTGCTAGAGCTCTACAAAAATGCTAATGCACACTGTACTTGTGGATATAAAACCTGCCGAGTTTGGGGTTTTCAAAATTACTTTCTTTGATTCATATTTCATTGTACATCACTACTATGTTGAACATTTGACCATTATTAAGATTTATGAAGTTCTCTCCTGATTTAAATGCACACCATGTAACCAAGAACTCAACAAAAATGTAGATGCAACAAAACACATATTGAAAAAGAGATAAAAGCAAGTTGAAAGAATAATTATTAAGATTAATGCAATTGTGACTTTTACCAATATTATGAGAATTCAGATTTAATTCTATGGCAAATAAAAACACATAAGAATTGTTTTTGTTCAATCTTTTGTTAAAATGTAAATGTTTGTATATATTTACATATAAATTTGGTTACTTTCATTAGGATGACGTTCAGTTCACCTATTCCCTTTAAAACTAGTGAACTAATGTCACTATTCTCACACGATGAAACCTATTTTAGAAAATCTTGATTGCATAAACCCAAGTATATCCAAGTGCAGAGCAATCTCCACACCAATAACACTTTTAGTATATATGATTTTAGTTATTAACATACAAAGAAAAAAACTGGGTTAATCAATAGAGCTGTTTTCTGAGTGACAACCTCAATGATCTACATTTGCTTCATAGTCACAGACACCAAACACCCCCATACATTCTATAATTTAACCAATTTAGCCATTCTACCTTGTTTAAAATGTGATATATATATATATATATATATAT